>NC_135531.1:162010133-162285874 GCF_045843805.1 Urocitellus parryii | reverse complement strand
GCAGAAATAATGTTTAATTTCTCTTTGGATTTGGGTTACAGTTAACCCTCCATACCTCTGGCTTTTGCATCCAAGGATTCAAACAAAAAATTCTAAAAAAGAAAATGACATCCGTACTGAACATGAGCAGACTTTTTCTTGTCATTATTCCCAGAACAGAACAATAGCTAATTACATAGCATTTTCATTGTATTAAGTGTTGTAAGTAATCTAGAGGGGATTTAAAGTAAGCAAGCTTATACACAAATACTGTGCCATTTGATATAAAAGGTGTTGAGCATCTCCGACTTGCAGTATCCCCAGGGGATCTGGACCCAACCCTCTGAGGATGCAGAAGAACAATATTTGATTACTGTGTCCATCCCTCTAGGAGGTGACCTCCTTGTGGACAGCTACTCAGTCTGTTTTATCACCCAGTCCCTTGCACCTTGAAACATTATAGATGCTCAACAAGGAGTGTTTGGATAAGTCAATGAGTGGGTGGGGAATGATAGCTAGACTTCACTTTTAAGAACACCTCATGATTGTGGGTCTGTGCCCATGCCTACGAGCTTCACTTGCTCCTGGAGCAGGAAAGGGAACATGGGGGCTGTAGGAATGGAGGCACACTGGCAGTGGGGAGAGAGCAGGGAGGAGAGGACCCTTCCTCTCCAGGTTTGGCTCTGGAACTTAATCACATTGAGATAAACGTCTAACCCAATCCTTTGTGGAGTGTTCCCCTTCAACTTCATGCTGGGGTAGAAAACCATCAGGAGGAACAAGGAAAAGATAAGAGTTGATATTCTGTTCAGTTCAGCAAATTCTCACGAGTTTCTTAGTATTGCATCTTTGGGATTGAACAATGGGTCTTCCTTGGCACAGGCTTTTCTAGATCTTAAGAAAACTCAGCTCCTTAAGTTCCTGATAGGGCCTGAGAGCATCTCCCACAGCATCCCCCACCCCCACTTTCAAGGGATGGACAGGCAGGTCAGGGTCTCCAGCCTCAGGACTGTTGAAGCACCAAGACGCCTGCTGTCTCTTCTTCTAGGCTGAAGATCTATCTCATGTTCTGCATTTCTACCTGGGAGTGTTTCCATCATGACTTTTTAACATATTACTAAAAAAGAAGGAAAGTAATTCATGTTGTTGTTCACACCTTTATTAAGGTCTCACTGACAGCTAATGAACCACACACAGGCTGACAGTACAAAATGATGAGTGTTGACGTACATGCGCCTAGGAGACCTTCAATATCAGACCATGAACATGCCACCACCCCAGACCTTCCTCAGGGACCTTTGTGATCCAGCCCTCCCCTGCAACAGATTCACACACTACTGCTCATGGGCTGGTTGCAACCACAGATTCATTTGTATTTTTTTTCTCTGTCAATCTCCCCTGGTTAGAACTTCTCCCCACCCCTTCTACAGTTGCAAGGACTGCAATAGAAAGCAAAAAGGGTATTACACTTTTTGTGTGTAAGGAGTAATAAGATCTTTCTTTGGGCAGTAATAAGATCACCTGCTGGCTCCTGTTGAAACGTTTTACTGTCTTGGGGTACTGGGGAAAGTCTGGCAAAAGGACTACCTTGGTTTCATCACATGACCCGATGAAATTGGGGAGTCAAGGATTAATAAGCTCTCTCTTGTTCCACCAAGCTCCCCCAAGGTCATTTAGGAAATTCCAGGTTAGACCCATTTTGCATCCTGGATCAATTTGAAGGAATGGAAACATGCTGCATTGGGAGGAATAAACAATGAAGATAAGGTGGATGGAGTAGGTCTTTCAAGACTGTACCTTTCTTAACATAATAAAAATGATCTTCACATTTCACTTTAAAAACTCGCCAAGAATGTGTGGAGGGAGGCTGATCCCAGAACACCCTGGCAACTGGCAGCCGGGCAATTTGCAGGCAATTGACAGCTGTGTATTTGCATGATGTTCACATGGAAAATAAGGTGTTGACTGTTGACACAGCTTCTTGGCAAAAGTGCTCCAACAACTCATTCCTTTCCAAGCAGCTCTCAGGAGGCTGGACCCCACGATGAGTCACAACCTGCCAAATGCCAATCAGATTGGTAACGAGGCTCCTACCAAGCTTAGCTTCTAGAAACGTGCACACTTCACATACACGTATCAATTTCTTCATGTTACCCTGTAATGAAACATCCCTTTGTGCTTCAAAGGAACAAGAAACCACCAAAAGATCAGAGTCCCAGTTGGCAGGAAGTTTCCCGACAGGCGCCTGTTGGGACAGCACCAGCCGCAGCCAGGACTGTAATCCCAGGTGGGGCTGACCCAGGACGGGGCAGGGTGCTGGGCCCTTCACTCACATTGTCTGGTTGTCACCCTAAGATCCCAGAAGGTGAAAAACTCATGACCCCTTTTAGCAAAACAGGCAGTGGTGGCTGTGGCTGGAAGGCTCGTGATTTGCCGGCAGTTACTTGGCTTTGAGGGGAGAAGGCATACTTGAAGCTGGTCCACGTGCTGAGAGGGTAACCTGTCTGTCACAGACACACAGCAGACCCAGCTGCCCTCCCACCCACAGGTCCTTGCTGGATGCTGGCACCCTTTACCTGAAAATGGCCCTGGGTTCCAGCTTGCCCTGGACAGGCCAGAGCCACCTCAGGGGCTCTCCACCCACGGTCATACTCTATCCCTTCTCCACTATCCCTGCTCTACCCCTAACCAGGACCAGGACCATGACCCAGGGGCAGTCTAACAGCCCAACCCCTCCCTTTGGGCAGGACAACCCCTGCGGAGCCATTCACACTGCAGAGGTCCTCCTGAGGCCAGTGCGTCTCTGGAAACCATGCTTACAGGAATTTCCCCGTCCTTTCCTTGTTTCTCTGTTGCCTCCAAGGTCTCCTGCGAGGATCTACAGACTCTCAATAATGGGTTTGTCCAAGAATCTCTAGTCTGGCTTCACTCCTAGGAAATGAACTCAGACAAAGTGACCCGGGGAGGCGAGGAGAGTCCTCTTCTCTCCATGCCAGGTCAGGGCTCCGGAGCTCTGTGGGTAGCCACGGGGCTGGTCTCAGTGCAGCAGGGAAGAGCCAGGGCCAGAGCCAGAGGCAGGCACGGGGCTCAGCCTCCACTCTCAGGAAAAGAGTGGTCGACACACAGAACACTCGCATCCAGACCTGGGCCACATGTGGTAGACAGTGCAAGAAAAGCACTTCTGCTCAGGCCTGGTTGCATGAGCACACAGGTGAATGACGGATGTATTCAGGGGCTCTGGGAGAGGAAGGAAGACTTCCCATCTCTCTCTACTCCAGCCTCAAGCACTGAGCAGAATCAACAAAATCACTACCCCCAACTGGGACAGAGAAAATGAAAGATACCAGCTTCCTTTGAACTGAGAGGTTAAAATCAGGAAGAGTCTGAGATAACCTCTTGAATCCAATGGCCCAGAACCCATCGTAATGCAGACAGGTGCCTGAGGAGGTGACTCTCTCTCTCCCCCCCCCCCAGAGATTGAACCCAGTTGTGCTTAACCACTAAGCCACGTTCTCAGCCCCTTTTTCTGTTTTTTTTTTTTTTTTTATTTTGAGACAGGGTCTCCCTAAGTTGAGGAGGCTGGCTTTGAACTTGCGATTCTCCTGCCTCATCCTCCTGAGTCACTGGGCAAGGTTCTATGTTTCTGAGGTTGAATTTAAAGATCCCGGGAGTTGGGTGTGGGGTTCTCTGGGATCCTCGTCATACAGTGCCTTCCAGATGGTATGAAGCCGGAGCCTGTCATGAAGCTGACCTGAGAGCCCAGCCTCTCATGGCTGCTGGGACCAGCCTCTCTCCCCTCTGTCCCTCCTCCATCCTCAGCCTGAGCATCCACGTGCATTCAAGAGCCGTCCCCGCCACAGTTAAAGCCTCACTCTTCATTCCCCCAGGTACTCTGCAGCAATCACGGCGGGACGCTGGCCCTGTGCCGGTCACTCTTCTGACTGTGGATGCAGAGGGAGCCAGAGGAGGCCCACAGTGTGACAGGGAGGCCATGCCTGGCTGGAGCTCCAAGGATTTCTTGCTCCTACCTTCATGGTTCTGCTCTCTGCACCTTTCCGTAGCCGTCCCCCTGAAGGCTGAGTCCCCAAACTCGCCATGCTAGTTCACTCTCTGGGACAAAGCGCATGAGGGAATCCACTTCAAGGAGGAAAGGTTTGTTTGGGCTCGTGGTTCATGGTCAGCTGACTCCGCCGCTTTGGGGCCTGTGGCGAGGAGAGCGTCATGGGGAGCCTGTGGTGGGCAAGGCCTTGCTCCAAGTTGCAGAGGCAGGAAGCCCTGGCAGCCAGGACACCGAGAGACAGGAAGGGCCGAGCCCACTGTCCCCTTAAGGGCTTGCCCCCCATCCCTTGTAGCCAATGTCCTCCTGCTGAGCCCTGCCCCCTGAGGGCTCAAGTAGACCCCAGGCTGGCCACCAAGCCTCAACACAGGGGTTTGGGGGACACTTAAGAGCCAGGTCTTAGTGCCCTTCACCTCCCCGCTCACATTGCCACTTTCTCCTGAGCCGCTTTGGCCTCTCTCGTACCTTGTGGGCCAGGTGCTCCGGCCCCTGTGTTTCTGGTCACCGTGCTGAGGGCACAGCACCAATGTGTTTGTGGATGGCGAGATCTGCAAGGGCAGAGAGCCCGCCACACAGGCATCTCTTCATGGCTTCCTCCGCCTCTGATGGCACTGGACGGGGGGGGGGGGGGGGGGGGGGGGGGGCTGTGGACGGGGCTGTGTGACGCAGTCCGGCTGCAGCAAAATAACCCCGGGGGGGGGGGGTGATGAGCAACTTGTGTAAATTGTTACAGCAGGAGTGGGAGCCGTTTACTGTAGGACAGGAGGGGTATATATACATTCCACACAGCTTATCTTAATTAGCATAAACTAGATACAGCAGTCAACCAATCAGGAATCTCCACACTTAATGGCTCGCTGGCACCACCTCACAAACCACTCCCCCTGGCAAAATACCAGGCGCCATCCTGACTTGTTTACAGACTCTAACAGCTGTGGACAGGGCCGAGGGTCATCGCGACAGGCACCCTGCCCTGCCCCCATGCCATGTGGACTTCAGAGGAAAAAGGAAGGTGGCATTCTCGGGACCCCACCCTGCCGCAGAAGGAGAAGAGCTCCCCACTGAAGTGAGTGACGAGAACGACCAGACTGGGGATTGGGGACCATGACTATGTCACTGCAGGACGAAATGAATGCAGTTGGAAACAGGCCAGTCGTCTGGCACACCCAGTGTAGCCCTGAAGAGCAATGGGCCTCAGTTTGGCTGACTGCTCCTCCACGGGTTTGGGAGGCCACCTGCACCTTGGCATGCCCAAGACCCGTGCTGCCCATTGCCCAGCAGCCATCCACAGCACCTGGACTCCAGGAGCTCCGCCGGCCTCCGTGAAAATGTGATGTCTCTTGCTCATGTCCCAACAGAAGCCCAGACTGGAATTTCAAGTGTGATCTCTGGATCTTCTCTAACTTGGTTGTTTGAAGCAGCCGGACAAATAAAAAGAGTCTGCGGGTAATTGCCTACAGCTTCTAGCATGATGCAGCCCGGGGTCAGATCCTCCCTGGGGACTTGTCTGCAGCGAGTGCTTCTTGCCTGAACAGGACAAGAGAAAGAAAGGAGCACAACCAAACACCCACAGGAAACAAGAGGAACTGGGCCAGGCTGGGGTCCCGCACACCCATGACCTCAGTTGGACGTCCCTCCTGGACTCTTGAAGACTGCAGCCTGCAGGGACGCAGGGAGGTGGGTACACTTGAGAGCCACCAGAGCAAGGGAAGTCCCTGTGCCCTGCTAAGGGTTGTTCCAGTGAAGAGGAGCTGGCCTGGATGCAACCTGATAGCTCCCTGGTCAGAGGGCAGCCGGACGGTATTCCTTTACACAGGCCTGTGCAGAGGCCACACGCTCTGACCTATTGGGTTTCATGCAAAGCGACGATAGACTTCCTGGGATAATTAATAGAGGAAATTGGAAAGGAAGGAACACTCTATCAATTATCAATAGGCAGCTCCAAGGAACTTGTCAAATTAAGTAGTTAAAATACGATGAAAAGAAGCCCGTGGGGTTTTGAAGCAGCCCCTTCACGATGGAGCAGACCGAGAAGCTGGGACATTTTCCTGCTCCCACAGAGTGTGCCGGAGGGAGAGGGCAGAGGAGGAAGCCAGGCATGGCTGTAATCCAGGGAAGGTCACCTTCATCGAGGCGCAGAAGCAGGAAGCAGGGCAGTGGTCCCCGGGGTCCGTGGAGGGCTCCACACAGCACTGCGTAGCACTGGGATGTGGTGGACCAAGGTGTTCCTCATCCCCTCCTGGGCCACCGAAGAGGACAGCCTACACGACCAGGGCATGCTGGGCACACAGCCTCTGCAGGCCGCCAGACCCAGCCCCAGGGCACACTTCTCTCCTCCCTCTGGTTGAGTCATCATGTGTGCATAACAGCGTGTCCCCACATACGTCACGGTGGCCCATATGATCATAAGGGAGTCCGGTGACGCTGCAGCTGCCCAATGTCTTAGCAGTGGCTGGCCTGGTGCATCTGTGGTGATGCTGCTGCAAACCCCACCGCAGCTCCAGGTGCGTGAACTGGAGCAGGCAGAGGATGCAGGCCTGAGGCTGGAGGTGGTCAAGGGGATGAGGTGCTCGCTGACGACTCTCCGTTGTTTTAAAACGTGCTCCAAGTTCTAACCAAAAACATTTTCTGTGGAGCAGAATTCACACCTGCCGCAGTCCTCAGGGCCATTTGTGACAAGGGGCTGCACACAGAGGCTGGCGGGAGTTCCCTGGCAGGCGCTTGCTTAGCACGTGCAGGCCCTGGGTTCATCCCTGTGCCACACACCTACCCACACAAGGGGCCCGGGCCATCCAGGTTCCTTCCTTCATTTAATTCTTTTTGGGGTTGGAGCCCAGGACTTCATGTGTGCCACATAAGTGCTCTACCACTGGCCACCCCGGCCTCACTGAGGTCTCTGTGCGTCACCATGGTGTCCACACACTGGAAATGGACCAGCATGGCGTTGCTCTGTGGCTGACCCTTGCCAAGGGGCCACACTGCATGTATTGCTCCTGTGGCCGCCGTGTACCAGGAGTGGTGCCGGCCCCCTGACGTAGCCCTCTGAAGTCCTTTTGAAATAGATTTATTAAGTTGCATAGAGTGAGTTGACTTTAAAAATTACATTCAGGAGATGACAGCACTAGTCGCAGGACGTGCCCATGAGATCTGAGCCCCTCACCATGCACAGAGCTCCGGAGACGCTGTGGGTTTATCACTGCTGCTTCTGGAGAGGACGTCACTGTGTCAAAACCAGTCAGGACAACTACACGAAAGTTAAATGTGTGATCTCCTCTCGCTCACCTGTGTCCTTCATGAAATAAGGATATTTTTTGAGGTCGCTTTTACAGATGAAGAAACTGAGGCACACAAAAGCTAAGCGCCTGGCCAAGGACATCCGGTATGGAACTGCAGAGCCGGGACTGACCCCTAGGCCTGAGTGACTCAGAACACGGGGCAGGTAAACAGCTGCCTTCAGAGTTACCAGGCTGTGTTTACCACTCCCACAGATTTAAAGAAGATAATGCAGAGGAAGCCCTGGGCCTGTAACGTGCCAGGAAATTTTCTCTTTCCTCTGAAAGGTGCACAGGGCCCAAGAGACATTCACATTCATGTACCTCCACTTCTGCATGGCAGAGGAAGCTGGAGAGGGTGAGCACCTCCCAAGGTCCTGGGGCGGGTTGCCACAGAATTGGCACTTGGAATTCTCCAGGCGCCTGAAGAGTTCCTTACCTTTCCTCCAGGATGGGCACGGATAAGCCCCCTCAGGGCCTGGCTGCATCTTCATGGAGACCATCCTGGGTACAGCCCAGTCCCCTCTCTTGTCATCGTCCCCCAGCTGCTTCTCTTTCCGGCCCCACCACCATGCAGGAGCTGTTCCCGGGTTCCTGTCCGTCCCGTTTGTGCTATCCATGGTGTGACCGGCACAGGGCTGCTGTGTTATTCTTCCTGATTGTTCAATAAGCACGAATTGAATGCTAAAGGGCCACACGGAGATGTGCGTTACCTTCCAACAAAGGTAAGTTAGCTGGTTTGTCCCTGAGACGTCATCAGTGCCCCTAAGCGCCATGGTGGAGGCCAATCCTGCGCTTGAAGACTCAAGGCTGGAGGGAGAGGTGCAGGCTGAGCTCAATCACTGCCAGCTGCAGGTGGCCCTGGGCATAAGCAGGTCCTCCCCTGTCCCAGGACTGTCCGGCTCTCTGCATCTCGGAGGAAGCCTGGGAATTAGGCTCCACTATTTCTGCTTTTCAGGGAAGAAAATAAATCTCCTCAGCCTCAGGCGACTTGCCTGGTCCTGCGTGGAGCTGTGTTCAGGGCTCTCTTCCTTTAGCCCACTAGCGAGCAGCCTGAGGCAGGGGCCTACCTGGGCAGCTTGACCCCATGATGTGGTTGTCCGTCAGGCCCCTCCTGTCCTTCAGTTTGGCCAGCCTCAGTGTTCGAGCTTCATCTTCCCACATGCTGGCCCCAGGTTCTCAAGATGTCCCACCCACACTAGAGGATCACCTGTGTCAGCTTCCATTGCTGTGACAAAACACCTGAGACAATCAATTCAAAAAGAGGGAAGGTTTATTTTGGCTCCTGTTTTGGAGGTTTCAGCCTGTGGTTGGTTGTTCTATTGCTTCTGAGCCTGTGGCAGCGTGGAACACCACTGCTTCCCTCGTGGTGGCAGGGAGCACAGAGAGCGAGGAGGGGCTGGGGTCCCAACATCTGCCTTAAGGACACACCCCCAAGGCCCAGCTCCCTTCCATTGGGTCCCAGATCCTACTTGTTCCACGGAGCCTTTAACACCTGCGCCTCGGGGACTCCCATCCAACTTTAGCAACAGGGAGCAGGGAAGTGGCAGAGTGGAGTCAGGGACTGTCCTGCCTGAGGGGCTTCCTGGAAGTCCCACCCAGTCAACCCCCTCCCCAGGCCGTGGCTGCTGCTCAGTGGACTCACGGCCAGTCCACACAGAGTTGGAATTCCTGAAGTAAGACGAGGGGAAGGGACATGGGTGAGCAGCTGGGGTGTCCGCTGCCCCTCTAGTTTTAGCCTGGACTTGGAACCAGCGACGTGCTGATAGATGCCCGATTGGCCACCAGGGGTGGATGCAGGGGCGCTCTGGTGCGTGGCCATGGCTGGGGCTGCAGTGTCAACCCGGCCGCGCTCTGCGTGGGCCATGCCCAGGATGGTGGCTGCAAGACCGTGACCAGCTGCAGCACTCCTGGCCTGGAGTCTGGGCCGTGTGTTTCCACGTAAATGAGCAGACACTTACCACCATGTTACGATCCCCTCTACCTTTAGCACAGTGACGTGGGCAGCCTGGGTGGGGGCGGCCCCGAGGCCTGGAGCAGTCTCCACGGTGTGTGTGTCACAGAAAAGGGCCCAGCAAGGCCCTTCTCAGAACACCCACCGGGGCTGGTGGCCTGTGGCTGCACTGACCATGGGTGAACTCAAGCCACCCACAGGGTTGCTAAGAACTCCAAAAGGTTTAACCCCTGGCCACCGAGGCTTGATGCAGCTGACTCCGGATGGTCACAGACTGGAACCTGCGTTGCTCCAGGGAGGAACCTGTCCCTGTGACACTACACCAAGTGCCATGGACCTCGAGGGAGGGAGCATTAAATATGTGACCAGGCATCAGGGGCGGTGTGATTCTCAGCACTGAGGAGCCAGGCAGAGGCGCCCAGTGTGCAATGCCTCAGCCACTGAGACCGTCCCCTCCAGCCGGCTGCTCAGTGAGCAGCCTGGAGCCCGGGGACAGCAGGAGAGGCTGCATCCCAGAGTCTCCCCAGGCAGGCAGAGCTGATGGATGGCGTGGGAGCCTCCAGGCAGAAGGCCCGGCCTCCACACGCAGAGCCGGAGGTTTCCTGGAGCACCTTCCTCCCGCCTCTGGGACAGCCGCGCTCCCGGGCAGTCCTGATGCCAGGGGACGTTGGCAGTGTCTGGAGTCCTTTGGGTTGTCACAGCTGACATCTAGTGGGAGGAGGCTGAGGATGCTGCTCCTCATCCTGCAGTGCCCAGGGCGGTCCCCACAGGGCCCATCGGGCCACCAAGGCCAGCCCCAGGCTGAGGAGTCCTGTGCCAAGAAACCAACCAGCAAGCGCTGCCCCCATGAGTCTCGTGAGCCACAGAAAAGGCTTCTCTTCTGTTTCTTTTTTCTGTTTCTCCCTTGGCACTGCGGAGGGGTGGGGAAGGAAGAGGCTGTTTATATTCAATCTCGCTTCCACAGCAGGGAAAACGCTGTTTATACAGAACATCAAAGGGGGCTGCCGCAGATATCAATTCCATATTGCCAGAGCCTTTGCCAAATCAAATTAGCTTATTTTCCTTGATATTGAGTTTGACAAGCAAGGAGACTGTGAAAACCAGAATTCCAACTGGGCGTGCCCCTCTAATTCGGTAAACTTTTTTTGAGCATTGAGATCCCAACAGTAGCCTTATTCTTCAAGCAAGGATTATGTTACTGTCTGTATTTATCTTGTCTGGAGATTTGCCTCTTCATATCCCCAATTCCTTCTAATATTCAGATTCTCCGGGAAAGTGACGGGGGCGGCAGGGGCTGGTGGACTGGCTGTAGGTGCCTAGGGAGAGAGGCCCCTGTGCCACATGAACCCACCGCCCAGACAATTGTGTGCAGGGAAGCCGGAGTGGGGGGCTGTCAGCATTAGTGTCAGTCAAGGGGGAGAGAGAGAGAGCTCTCATTCCCTGGGGCCAGTTGCTTTCAATGGTTTTTGGCTCCTGGTGGCTTTGTGATCTCCCGAGAAGGGGGTTTTCTGCAAGGGCAAGCACACAGGTGCCCCTTTTTCCTGGAGTCCCAGGGTGCCCACTGGCTTCCCGAAGCTCAGCCAGGGAGCCCTGCTCTGGGACCAGCAGCCGTTGCTGTAGCTCAGAGCACATAGAGGGAGAAGGTCTCCCCGCTCCAAACAGACTCAGGCATGTGCCCCCTGCCACCGCCTTACACCTGTGACCTGGGGCCTCACCTCCTGGAATCAGCTGCTCTGCGGTGAACTGGACATCGACATCTGCTCCTCCAGGCGGCCCTCTCACAGGCGAGGGAGGCCACTCTAAATCACTGTGGAAAATCGGGCCTGGATGCAGATGGAGCTGAGGAAACCACTCCCTTCACTAGTATTTGTGAAGCTCCAACCGCTGCAGATGCCCCAAGGAATGCTGGGAATTCAGATACACTAGGACCAAATCCTTGCCTGCAGGACCTCACGGGGCTACTGAAACCCACAGGAGAGAGGTAGGCCGATGTGCAGGCGCTGAGGCCCTGGGGTGCACCCAAAGGAGTGCAGAAAGGAGCTGTGAGGATGAGGCTGGTGACCAGGGTTGGCTCTGGGGGTGAGAACCTGAGCCGAGGGATTCTGCTGCTGGCCCAAGGCCTGAGCTCAGGGCCAGGCACCTCCAATACAAGCCAGACCAAATGGCTTCTAGACCGGGTCACCGGGCTCCAGGCTCCTCCAGAGGGCTGGCTCTCAAGTGCCATCTCGGTAATCTTGACCCCACTTCATCATTTTTTCGCCTAGTGGCACCGGCTATGCAGTCTGGACTGGTGATTTCTGCTTTCCACAGAATCCCTGCAGTGTAGACGGAGCCTGTGGGTCCACAAGGATGGGCCAACTTTCTTGCCCTGACTACTCTGCCCCGGGAGTGGGCCTGACCCCCAAGTGCTGACTCAGCATCCAGCCCACCGCCCAGTGGGAAGCGCAGGCTTACCTAGGCCATAGGAAGAGCACGGGGTCCCTCGAGGAGCCGAGAAGGTCTGCAAGGCTGGAGCATGGAGGATGTGGGGGCCGGAGGGCTGCAGGGGATGACGGGCCAGATTGCATGGGGCTCGGGGGGCATGCCAACACTCTGCTTTGTCCCAAGAGCAGTGGGAAGTCACCGAATGCCTCCAAACGCCTTGGACAGTGTCCTTCCCTGCTCTGCTTTTCTGTCTGAACCCGGACAGCATGAGGAGCCAACTCTGTGTTCCCAACTGTCCTTCCCACACTCCCCTCCTTCTTCTCTTCCTAGAAATAGCACCCCGGATCTCCCTTGGCAACTTACCCTTCCTCCTTCTTAATCCCAAGGCCTGGGAGGTATTGATACCATCCCAGCTCTTGCAGGAAACCTGTGACCCTAAGTCCATGGATATGTCTCCTCCATTTTACCAATGGAGTTGATCTGACCATAGTCAAAAAGGAAAAAGGACACAGTGCAGAGATTAGCTGAGTTTCCCAGAATATGAAGCCCTCTTGCCCCTGAGAACCTCTCCCTTTCCCCTGGATAGTGTGGCATAAAACTTCCCTCTCACCAAAGGAACTGTGACAGGAGAAAAGCTTGTGCTTTCTGAGGGCCACTTCAGGATGAAGTTGACATTCTGAAAGCCAGATCCAAGAAATGTAGCCCAACGGAAACTTGATGATACTTTGTGAGCACCTGAATCAAGCCTCACCTGATGTCCAACCACCTCTGGGCCTTTCAGCCTCCTGAGCCAATGATCCCGCTCTGTTTGGTTAAGCCATTCTGAGTTGGCTTTTGGACACAGAGGTGCTTCATCAATTCCGCAGGCTTTAGCAGCGATCTAATGTTGCTGATTCTGCAGAAGAGTTTTTACAGACTCCTCAAAACACAGGGCATCTGGGAGGTAGAAGCCATGTGGAAACTGTAATCTGAAAGCATGAAATCTCATATTTTACCCAAGTATTATGATGGGCCGTCAGTCCACAACTTCACACCACAGCACGGCCGAATTCACAGCGAGCGGTCTGAGATGCATGTGGACACAGTTCCAAAGATTCAGGATTCAGTTTCCACTTGGAGGAGAGCCTAGAATTTTTGGATGTCTCTCCAAGGATTCAAGCTGGTGGATCTGAAAAGCCAGCAGGGGGATCTCCTGAGAAGGGTTTTCACGGCTCTCCGGGACACTTCCTCTCTGTGGATAGGAAGGCCCTTTGCTGCTGGGCCTCGGGCCCTTCCAGGGGGAAGCTGGCGGGGGCTCAGAGGGGTGAGTAATGCCAGAGGCTGGGAGGCAAAGGCAGCCTTTGGCTGGGGACGAGCTGGAGTCAGCAGCAGCTGGCCTGGTGGGCAGCACAGACTTGGAGGCCTGCAGCTGCCCGTGCTGAGTTTGGTGCCCGTCTCCTCCTTTTGAACTCAAGGCAGACGATAAAGGGCAGTCCCAACCCTGCTGCGTTGAGGCCTGGGTCTCGGCCGCCAAGAGCCACACTGAAGAATCGAGGCTCGGCTTGGCCTCTGTTCCATCAGGGCCTCTCGAGCCTCAGGCCTTCTGCGGAGCAGCCTGCTCAGGGACACTTCAGACGGGAGAGAAAGGGGCCTGGATGCCGCGAAGAGACCAGGAAAGGACCCGTGATCAGCCTGTGCGCGGCCTGTGGGAACTGACCCCTGTGGCTCCTTTGGAAGCTGGCCAGGCACCTGATCCCTCTGAACTTCTGTTTCGTCTTCAGCTCAATGAGGGACAACAATTGAAAAATAAGAGCCCAGGGGACACTTCTGCACCAACCTGTGCAAGAGTGAGCTCCCTCCATGTGAGCACAAGAGTCAAATTCAACCCCAGGACGCTACAAAAGCAGTAACCCGCAGGCCAAGGTCACGGAGGGAGGGACCCATGGAGCTGGAAACCACCACTGCTTCCCACACGTCCACACAAGACGCGCCCTGGGTAGGGGGTCACACAGGTCAGCCCACGCCTGGGTACGTGACCTGTGGCTTCTGCCCAGTGAGCCTGTGCATGAAGGGAAACTAACTTCCTCCAGCAGAGTGATGTCACTGTCGCTCTGCAGAGGTGCTGGCCCGCGGCGCAGTGGTGCAGACATCAGCTCGCGGCCTGCGGGAGATGTGCCAACGTGACACATTTAAACCCTGAGCTGATCCAAGACAGTTAGCATTGACACTGGGGGAGAGGCAGGCAGAGAGGGAGGGGTGTGTGTTCCTATTGATGACAGGGGGGTGGGACTGACCCTAGGGCACCCCAGAGATGCAAGTCCCCCACCCAGTGCTCAGCAGCAGGGGGAGTTCAGCAAGGCAAACTTGGGGTCTCCCTTCACAGTGGTCCAGTTGGCCCACCACCCGTCTCGGAGCCAATAGACCACAACAGCCGTTTGGATGTAAATTGCTCTTTCTTTCCCTGCTAATGGGGGACTTCCTTTCCCGGGGTTGGAGGGGGTGGGGATCTCTCTGGTGACTTCTGCTTATTTCCCACTTGAGCCAGAAAAGCAAGTGCAACTTAAGACAGGAGAAGCAGGCCAGGCCTCCCGCGTCACTGAGGGTTCAGATCGGCTTTCGTGGTTTGGAGGGAGTGACCGTTTTTTCCCAACCCCGTCCTCCATCACCCTCTCGGGCCAGAGTGTCTGGGAAACTTGCCTGCTCATTTTGCAGGGACCATTAGGTTAAGAGACAGATTGAAAATAATAGGAAGACATCAGCAACTTCCTCGGTCTGAGCCAAGAGAAAAAGAAAAAAAGAGCAGGAGGCCAGTGGTCAGCGTCTTGGCCTGGACCCTGCAGCCAGGCCGCCACAATCCCGGAGCCGGTTCCATCCTTGAGGGTGGAGTCAGCGCACCCCAGAGGCCTTCTGAGGCCACTCGGGGAACTCTCAGCAGAACAGTGAGTGCTGGGAGCCCTCTCATTGTCCATCCTAAGATAATGACACTGGCTGGGACGCGTGAGAGAGGTGTCAACGGGAACAGGGGACTACAGCAGGAACGGGACACGGCCACCGGGACCATGTAGAGCTATCAACCCAGCCATTCATTTCAAGCCCTGGAAACCATTGTTCTGCCTCTGGGCTGAAATGAGAACTGAGGTTTGTCATCGCACAAGTCATCTTCCAGAGGACCCCTGTGCAGGGTGGTGGCATCCCAACCACATCAGCCACTGAGCATCCTGGCGGGAAAATGGGATCTCAGTGCAAGTCAACCCCTCTCGCTAGGAGAAGGGCGGGGAACTGGAGAAGGCCGGGGTGTGCAAGGCTGGTCACAGGAGCAGAAATGTGTGTGCGACTGACCACAGGAAGAGCGAGGCCGGCTGTTAGAGGACTAGCCAAGAGCACCGCAGTCCCCCCAAAAGGCTGCACTCAGCAGGCAGAGCCCCGCCTGCCTCAGAGACGTGCTCCGGCTCCTCTGTAGGACAGAATTTTCCCATGATTGTCCTCTGGAATTCCATTCGGGAGGGGGTGTGGCTCTACTACCCCCCCCCCCAAGAAGGAGTGATTGATAATAATAACTTCCAAAGTCATGGCCACGTCAGCTGCCTGCCTTCCAGGTATGGCTTGCATTATGGGCCCTTGATGACGTGCCAGATACAAGGTCATTACAATAAGGTCAACATGGCCGATATCCCCACGTGACCGAGGAGGAAGCTGAAGGGAAATAAATCACGCCAAGAGACACGGGGACTCTGCACTTGAACCAGGGTCTGAACCCAGATTTCTGTGGCTCCAGTGACCCTGCTGAGTTCCCTGTGAGTGGCTTTTACTCTTTATAACTGTCTTCCCCAAACCCTGAGTAACCTGTGGGAAACCGAGGCTGAGGGAAGGGGAGGAAGTGGCCCCTGGCCCTCAGGGCCGAGGTTGGCATCCTGTACTGCTCCTCTTAAAGAGACCGGGGGGGGGGGGGGGGGGGGGTGGTGTCAGGGAAGCCAAGGAGGAGCCCTTCGGATGCTGCCCCTGAGCCACCGAGAGGAGGTGAAGGGCGAGACCTGGAGAGTCGGCCCCCCATGGCCTCCTGCTCCTCGGGCCCTCACAGTGACTTCTGTTCTCACTCTCTTGAGAACCATATTTTTCAACTTCTCTCTCCATTCTCTGGGCTCTCCAATCCTCCCATGAACCCCTCCCCCACTTTTTTTTTTTTTTAAGGTGGCCAGAATTTGCTTTCTGTTGCTTTCAGCCGTAGAATTCTAATTGTTACAGTAACCTGTCTGAGTCTAAAAGACTGAAGCTAGGAAACCAAGTTCTGAGGTCATGTCCAAGGGAGGACAGGGCAAAAGAGAGGGGCAAGCCAGAAATTAAAATGGGTGAAGGTCTATACGGATTCTATGCAATTCCAATCAAAACCCCAATGGCATTCCTTACAGAAATAGAAAAAGCAGTCCTGCAATTCGTCTGGAAAAATAAGAGACCCGGAATAACCAAAGCAATCCTTAGCAAGAAGATTGAAGCAGGTGACATCACTAGACCAGACCTTCAACTATACTACAGAGCAATAGTAACAAAAACAGCATGGTACTAGCACCAAAACAGACTGGTAGACCACTGGTACAGAATAGAGGACACAGAGACCAACCCACATAACTTCAGTTATCTTATATTAAATTATATCTTATATCAAAGGTGTCAAAAACAAACATTGGAGAAAAGATAGCCTCTTCAACAAATGGTGCTAGGAAAACTGGAAATCCACATGTAACAAAATGAAATTAAAACTCTATGTCTCACCATGCACAAAACTCAACTCAAAGTGGATCAAGGACCCAGGAATTAAAGCAGAGACACTGCACCTAATGGAAGAAAAAGTAGGCCCTAATCTCCATCATGTTAGATTAGGCCTCAACTTTCTTAATAAGACTCCTGTAGCACAAGAATTAAAACCAAGAATTAATAAATGGGATGGATTTAAAATAAAAAGCTTCTTCTCAGCAAAAGAAACCATTAGTGAGGTGAATAGAGAGCCTAAAGAATGGGAGCAAATCTTTACCCCTCACACATCAGATAGAGCACTAATCTCTAGGATATATAAAGCACTCAAAGGCCCTAACACCAAAAAAACAAATAACCCAATCAATAAATGGACCAAAGACATGAATAGACACTTCTCAGAAGAGGATCTACAATTAATCAACAAATATATGAAAAATGTTCAACATTTCTAGCAATTAGAGAAATGCAAATCAAAACTACTCTAAGATTTCATCTCACTCCAGTCAGAATGGCAGCTATTATGAAGACAAACAACAATAAGTGTTGGTGAGGATGTGGGGAAAAGGCACACTCATACATTGCTGGTGGGACTGCAAATTGGTTTAGTCAATCTGGAAAGCAGTATGGAGATTCCTTGGAAAACTTGGAAAGGAAGCACCATCTGACCCAGCTATCCCACTCCTCGCTTTATACCCAAAGGACTTAAAAACAGCATACTACAGGGACACAGCCACATCAATGTTTAAAGCAGCACAATTCACAATAGCTGAATTGTGGAACCATCCCAGATGCCCTCCAGTAGATGAATGGATAGGGAATCTTTGGCATATATACACAATGGAACATTACTCAGCATTAAAAGAGAATAAAATCATGGCATTTGCAGGTAAATGGATGGAGTTAGAGAAGATAATGCTAAGTAAACAATCTCGAAAAACCAAAGGCCAAATGTTTTCTTTGATATGAGGATGGTGACTCACAATGGTAATGGGGGGGGCATGGGAGGAATGGAGGAACTTTAGATAGGACAAAGGGGAGGGAGAGGAAGTGAGGGGGCATGGGGGTAGGAAAGACGGTGGAATGAGTCAGACATCATTACCCTGAGTACATGTATGAAGACACCAATGGTGTGAAAATACTTTGTGTACAACCAGTGTTGAACAATTGTGCTCTATATGTGTAATATGAAATGAATTGCATTCTGCCACCGTGTATAACAAATTAGAAAAAAAAATTAATGGGTGAAGGTACACTGCTGGCAGGAAGTCAGCACAGCCCTATGGAGAACAGGGTGGAAATTCCTCAACAAGTTAAAAATAGAACTTCCATATGATCAGCAACCCCCAGGGGTCAAAGGAAACCAGATCCCTAGCTGAAGAGCATCTGCACCCCACGTTCATGGCAGCACTATTCACAGTACCCAAGAGTGGAAGCAAGCTAACTGCCCATCCACGAATGAGTGGATAAAGAAAGCACCCTCTTCTACCAGGCTCAGCTGCTTAGGAGGCTGAGGCAAGCGGACCGCAAGTTCAAAATCAGCCTGGCAACTTAGAGAGACCATGTTTTAAATTTTATTTTTTAAAAAAAGAATTGGGGATGTAGCTTAGTGGTAGAAAGCACTCAGGTTCAATTCTCAGTATATCAAAAATAAAGAAGGAAAAAATATGGTTCACACACACACACACACACACACACAGAAATACTACTCAGCCATATAAAAGGATGAAATCCTGACAGTTGGGGCAACAGAGATGAACCTGGTGAACACTGTCCTAAGTGAAATGAGCTGGGCACAGGGAGACACAGACCTCACCCATGTGCAATCTAGAGATCAGATGAATAGAAGAAGAACAGGTACAGGAGGCCAGGCAGCAGGGGATAGAGAGAGGATAGCCAATGGACATTGAGCCACAGCCCAATAGGAGACACAGTGCTGTGTGCGAGCGCACAGGAGCGTGGCTGGGGTTCACAATAATGTGCTGTGTGTTTCCAACAACAGGAGGAGAGGACTTGGAATGCTCTCATTGCATAGAAATGAGGACTGCACGAGATGGCAGCTAGCCTTGATGACTACAGTGTCTGCAGCTACTGAAGCGTCACGCTGTGCCCCATAAGACGCACATGGATGTGCCCCACTGAAAACAAAAATTTTAAAATGACAACTTAAAAAAAAATAGGAAAACCTAAAAAGCAGTTGCTCGTGGAGATAGAAGCTTCAGGACCAGGGAGGAAGGAGGCTGGGCTGCTGGAGGCTGCGGGCCGCTGTCCTCTAGTGAAAGCCATCAGAGGTCTTTCCCACCAGGTTCCAGCAGCTGTCCGTGTATCGGGACGCGCATGCCACTGCAGAACCAAGACAGACATCCCCCCAAGCGCACCCCTGCTTTATTTTTACATATCTGTCTCTGTTACAATGCTGCTCTCCACTCCAGCGAGAGGTCGAGCTTCTACTTTTCAGTTGGTTAAGTGAAGGGGAAATGAGTCCACTGAAAAAAAAAACTTAAATAAATAGAGCACCTATCACAATTATGCATAAAAAAATAAGTGACACTTAAGGTGCTACGTGGCTCCTTTATTACCTCGTGGCACAACTAATGGGACTTGACACCTGATGACGACGCCAAGCCCAGCGTTGTCATCAGATCTGGAGGAGCCACGGGAAAGCGCACCTCTTCACCTCAGTCACCTAACTGCAGGTCCCGAGACTGTTAACCTGAGTCGTCATGAGACGAACTTTTTTGGTGATGCAGTTGGTGACAGAGCCACTCCTAGGCTCAGGGGCTGTACCTGTTCCGTGGGGTCAAAAATAACATAAAGGGTGGGGCTGCAGCCCAGGGCAGCGCGCCTGCCTGGCCACTGGGAGGCCAGGTTCCTTCCCCAGCCCAGGAGAAATAAATAGACACATAAAGCAGAAGAAGTGAATGAACTTTGTAATAAATAACTGTCAGCCTCAGGAGGGGCAGCGTGGGGGGGGGGGGGGGTCTGGTCCGATTTGTCATGCAGACTGGCATTCCTGAGAGGGCAGAGGCAGTCCCGTGTCACAGCGCAGGGACATCTTCAGTGGTGTTTGTCAAGGACCTGAGACACTGGTTGTTCTGCACTTGCCGGCTTTGACTGTCCAGCGTCAACGGTGACCACATAGGACATTCAGTTTTGTTATCAGCTGGGCATGCGTGGCTGCCAGTGGCAAGCCCCTCCTTGTGGTTCTCCCCATCCAGTGACGACGGCTGAGAACGTCAAGTCGCCCTTTCTGTTAAGCAGGTCATCTGTGGGGATGTCCACTGCTGCTTGTTTCAGTGCTGTCTCCCCAGATCCCACGTCGAGCTCCCTCCGTCTCCTTCTGGAGCAGGACCAGCTGCAGTGTGGACACCCAGACAGTGGCAAGAACAGGGCTTAAGGGTGTCCAACCACACCATGCAGCACCC
The DNA here is from genome assembly GCF_045843805.1 of Urocitellus parryii. Lineage (NCBI taxonomy): Eukaryota > Metazoa > Chordata > Mammalia > Rodentia > Sciuridae > Urocitellus > Urocitellus parryii. The sequence goes on along the minus strand of NC_135531.1, from coordinate 162,266,038 downwards.
ATGGGCACCACGTTGTGCTAGCAGAGTGCCAGCCAGGCCCTACATGGACAAGCCCCCATCACCAGGAGAGTCCCACTGGCCCATCCGTCCTGCCTCACGAAGGAGCCCTTGTTGCACTGTGCACAGGGATCCCTTGACTTGCCTCAAAGCTTTAATCCAAAGGCCACCAGAGGTGTGAGCTGCTGTTTGGTGAACAACTCCTAGAGGTTCTGTGGGCCAAGGTCCCTGAGGGAGTGAGGGAGGCTTTCACAGTTGAGACTGACTGGCAGACACACTCAAGAAATTCTCCTTGGTGTGACTGACATTGTCAGGGGAAGATTCTAATGTGTTAATCTTATAAGGATCCCAAAGCAAGGGAGCAACCCACAACCAGGCCAGGAACCCAGCACCCCATTTCTCCAGGACAGCTGCTCCTGGACAGGCAGATCCTTTAGGGGTGAATTACCCAGGCCAGGATAGTCAGGAGGAAAAGAGTCGCTGACTCTGGCTCCGGAGGTTCAAGTCCAAGATCAGGCAGCCCCATGGTTTGGGCCTCTGGAGAAGGCAGCAGCACATCACGGTGGGAGCACAGGTTGGAGTGAGCTCACATCCTGATCCAGGAGAAAAAGAGAGAGAGACTGATCCCTAGAACTCACAGTCCCCTGTGCGGGCACACCCCCAGTGATCTAAGGCCCGCCTTTTAAAGGCCCCAGTACCTCCCAACACGTCCACTCTGGATCTTTGGGGACACCACCAGTTTTCAAACCCCAACCAGGCATGCACACCTGTCCAAGCTGACCAGGAGGGGACGACTCCTCCCACATCAGGTGGCAATATCCTCTCAGCAAAAATGCCAACCCATGAGAGACACCACCTAGCCCTTGGTAAATGTTGTTACATCCACTTCTCAGGCATCTAAGCAAATATAGATAAAGTTTAAACGAAAATAATAAGTTCAACCATCACAAGGACATCTTCTCTGATCTCTCAAAAAGAGTCAAGCAAAAAAGGTTTTGAAGCATTTCCTGTAGAACATTAACTAGCTGTTTGAAAAACTCTACATGATACGATGTTATGGTTGGAATGTATCTGACCCCCCCAAGTTTATGTCCTGAATGTGTGTTGATTGAATAGTGCAGGACTGTAAGCATGTGCCTGTAATGCAATGTGAACTGCAGAACTTAGATGGATTTAAACTGCAGAACTCAGATAGACCTAAGTTAGTGGTGTAAGAGTCTACACCCCAGGCATAACCAGGTTTACCCCAGACCTCACCCAGTTATCAGATGCAAGCACAACTGAACTAGGACTCAGAAACCCAGACCTTGGGGGCCAGTGGGACTAACAGGACCTGGACAGAGAGATGGAGGCCTCCGCCACTGTCGTCCCCCCCTGCACCAGACTCCTCTAGCGTGGATAGAGTTCCAGTGACCTGGACTTAAGACATGTCACAGGGGAGCACCTGGGACGCTTGGGTGTAGACTCAGTTGGGACTTAGAATTAAAGATGCGTATCTGAATCGTGATGAGCATTAATAAAAAGGTTTGATTGAATCTAACTGCGCCTCAGACAGAGTCTATAGAAACTGTTCGTGACAATCCCCTAATTCAAGTGTGAAGAGTACTTGAAGAGGACACCCTTGGGAGATGAATGGCGGTCAACTCAGATCATGAGAGTGGTACGTATGGTATTGGAGACCCTGTATGTAGAGAAGGGGCACGTTGGCCCCATCTCAACTGCTGCCCCCCCCCATGTTGTGCTACACAGGGAGCCCTCACCAGATGCACAGAAGATGCTGGTTTTATTTGGCTCCCAGTTCTAGGGACTGGAAGCCCCTCTGTCTCTTCCAGCTCTGGCTCTTCCAGCCACTAGAACTGGGAGCCAAATAAAACCCATGGAATAAACCCCTGTGCTCTTTGTAAATGACCCAGCGATTGGTTACAGTAACAGGAAATGGACTGAGACATAGCGTCTTGGAAACAATGTTGCTGTTCCCAGGCTGGAGCTGCTCGGGAGCTTGGAAGTCCCAGTCCTCATCCACAAGTGCTTTAACTGTAAGCCAATCAGAGACACCCAGGAAGGGAAGAAGGGCATCTGGGAATGTGTTCCACAGAGCACCCCTTGGAAGGGAACTCCATGACATTCCAAAGAGGGGCAAAGTCAGACTGAGCTTGGTAAATAGAATGCACCCTCACGATAATCTAGAGAATACCAGACAGGCCTAATTATTCTTTTTATTGTCTTTTCTTTTATAAGGGGAAAAAGAAGAAATTTTTGTTTACTCAATGACTGTCCAGAAAAAGGCAAAGATATTTTGAGTTTACATGACATCCTTAGAGTTTTATGATTCTGAATTTGGAGCCCCAGTTTTGGGGAAAAAAAACAAAACAAAAAAACCCATCAAAGACATTTTTCAGAATAGATTGGCCACAGGAACAAGGAAAGGTTGGGTCGCCCCACTGAACACAGGGACAAATTACCAGAAGTTACATAATAATTAAGAATGTCAGCCCTTCCTAAAGTAAATAATCTGTACTGCTTCACTTAAAAAAAAAAAAAAAACTTAGAAGAAAGCAGAAGCAGAAAGTCAATGAATCAATCAATCAATCATTAAGGCTTAAGAATTGAGTGTAATCAGACAAAAATAATTCTTTGTTTCCTTTTATGGAAAGAAGATATACATAGTCTAAGATCATAACTTTTCTTTAGTTATCAGACCTTTCCTTTCCATTATGTTTAGAGTTTTTGCTTACTGATATATTTTATGAAAATAGTTAAGTGTATGGAAATTCATTTATCCTGAGGAAGTCTGAAATGCGCTCCAGCCCTCCCTTACAGAACAATGCCCTGTGTCTAAATCAATTTGACCTCAGATGGTTTGTCTAATGAATCTGTTACAATCTTTTCCTGATGCAACCTAAAGCCTGATCACTTGAAAATAAAGTTGGATCCACAGTCTGAAAGGTAGCACTGCTGCGCCAGCTTCGACCCCAGGACAGCAGGACGTCATGCTTTTACACAGCTATGTCAGTCCTTAGCTTTTCCTGACAAGCTCTTTTTCCAGTCTGTGCCTTTCCTAACGTTTACAAAACCATCACAGAATACAGTGTACTCTTCTCCAGCTCTTCAAAAGGTGGGGAGTTTCCATCAAAGGAGTTCTGGGGTGCTTACCAAATGTACAGGAGCAAGGTGGGCATTTGACCACTTGTCTCTGCTTCTCCACTGTAACCTACCATCACCTGGCACCTAGCACTCAATAAAGGAGAGGACGAGAACAGGTGGCTGAGGGGTTGGGATTTTTTTTCTATCTTCAAACGTCATTTTTTCCTTTGGTTCCACTTATGATTAACAAATAGTCATGTCATGTTTTTAAATAGCTAACAACCTCCTTTTCAGGAGAAAATTTCTTCCATTTCCACTGGATGAGCTCGTCTGCTCAGACACAGCCCGGATTCCTCCAGACTGCACACTGGGGGAGGAGGGCTCTCCAGCACATCTTCCAGGTCTGCCATCGTTGGCTTGGACGTATTCCATGGCTTCACAGGGCACGTGGACCTTCATACCTGCAGGCTCAGCCCAGCACAGGCTGAACTTGAGCACCAGGTACTTAGATTCTTTTCCTGTTTTGTGCTGAGAGCCTCCTTGGCACACATAGTCAATCTCCCCACAGGAGAAAAAAATGTCAAGTTTCTCATCATCTTTTCCCTGGAAAGACATTTCCAAGCTGCCTCCACCCTCCCAACTTGTGTTTGAGTGGAAGTCCTGTGTCCTGAAATGCTTCCTCTATACCAGTGGTGATCTGCTTGTTTACATTTTCACGCAGATATGTTTTCGTGCTGAAATATAGACACAAAGTTCTACTGAATAATCTGCTAATCTGTTCATCTTATTAACATAAGGCAACCTCTACATATCAAATTGATCTTATTGATTGTTTCAATCTAAGTGTCGTAAAGAGCCAATGCTCCATGTACAGGCAGAATGCACATTAAAATGATTACCAGGTGAGGGTATCTGAATAGGCTCCCTCAGAGATGTCCATGACCTGACCCAGGAGTCAGGAATATGCTGTTTTACTTATTGTCTTTGTTCATTTTCTGTTGCTAAAACAAAATCCCTGAGGCTGGGAGAGTTATAAGGAACAGGAGTTTATTTAGCTTACATTTAGCTTAGAAGTCCAAGGTTGAGCTACAAAATCTGGCAAGGGCCCTGTGCTACATGGTAACAGGGCAGAAAAGCAGAAGGGCAAGTGGGTGCCTGCAAGAGGAGAGCAGGCTGGGAGGCTTTGTAAGCACCCACTCTTGCCAATAACTAGCCCATGTAACTAACCCACAATGGAGGGAACAGCCTGAGTCCCTCTTAACAACTCAACCCCATCTGTTTAAGGAGTGTTCCTGGTTATTGTGACCAATCTATTCTGAAGAATCTCTTTGATATTGTTTTCCCAAAATGTATCTCCAAGTTTATTTTTATTATATCAGTGTATTATAATTGTACATAATAGTGGGTTCCGTGTGGTGTATTCATCCATGCCCGCAACAATTTTCTCAGTTCATTTCCCCAACACCTCACCTTTCCATCCCCTCCTCCTCCCCTGGACCCCCTTTCTCTACTCTATTGGTCTTTCTTCTACCTATTTATTTTTTAATTGGTGCATTATAATTATATATATAAAAACAGTTATCTAAATTTAGAATCATAAAGTTCTAAGGCTGTCATTTAAACTTATAATGTATTTTGTGTTTTCTGGACAGTCACTGAGTAAACACAGTATAGAAAGAAAAAGACAGCAAAAACCATGGGACTTATCCAGCGTGTGGCACAGCCCCACCCAGCAGCAGATGGCACTCAGACTCCCAGCACGAAATTCCAGGGATCAAACTGCGTGGACAAGTGGCCCCACCAGGGGCTCGCATGAGTGGTAGAGGTGGATCTCCAGGTGGCCACTGGGGTGGGGTCTAATGCAATCGCAGGGACCTCACCCCCACCCTGGAGGGGCAGCAGGAGGTCGGACAGGAGGGAAGGACATTAATTGATTCCTGGTTTCTCTTGTTGTACATTGTATGGCTGCCCTGAAGCCCAGGCACAGGCTGGCGGCCCCTGCCCCTGAGGCACGGTAGGGTCAGGAGCTTGTCCTGCCCGAGGGTCCACGCGCACACACATGGCCTCTGATTTTAGACTCAGTCTGACCTCCAGACGGTGAGGATGAGCTTGCCTTAGTAAGTCACTAAATTCATGGTAACTTGTTACATCAGTCAAAGAAAAGGAATACAATGACATCTTTTCCCGTTTTTTTGTAACTTGAGATCAAAGTTATTCACACTAACTTTCAAGGCCTCTTCAAAATCAGAGATCTTACAAATTGAACTCAAGTCATTCCCTCAAAAAAGGAGGCAGTCACTAATGATATTTAAAGTGTCAGAAAAATACCACTGTAGAATTTACCTTGATAGTGGTTTAATTAGATTAATTCCCTAATTACTCTAATTAGAGTGGATTTATGTAATTTGTGGCCTGACTGAAGTTGCAAAAACCCATTCTTTTAAAGAAGACATGGGTTACTACCACACCATCTAATTTGACATTTTTCTTTACATTTTCATAATTTGAAATATGTATGAAAACAATGTTAGCTGAAGTCTAGAAAATTTAGAAAATCTGGGGTATTTAAGCTGTCTAGCATAAACCAGAATATTATGCTAACATTATTTTCATACTGTTTTAAAACCAGGAGAAGTCATTATCAGAATAAGTTAATTTTCAAATATTCTCAACATAAACACACAACTGATTATCACTTTCTCCTGTTTTATATTGTGCAGCAATGATTACCCTCTGCTGTTTAAAGGCACTGCACGAACTGCCTTCTATCTGGGGTGCACCCTAGTAACCAGAATCATTGACTTAGTTCCCAGGGAGCCCTTCTTTTTCAGAGATGTAGTCTCAACAGGCAAATATTCCTTAAAAGAGCTAAAATATTTAATAACACCGGTAGTTAAGTTGTTTTGCCTTTTGATCATTCTTGAGTTCTTCATTTTAAATTTATGTAAGCACTTTTAAGTCTATATAAGCCAATTAACCTACGGGCTCCCAGGGAATACGAGAATTTATGATCTGATTCATTAGTTTTCTCCTGCGTGGACCAGATATTCCTAGAGTGTGGTGTAATGACACAGTTTACAGCCACCTGGGAAGCCTGACCTCTGTGGACATGAAATCCTCTGTCTGTGTCAGGTCCAGGAGGGGGGATGCGTTCACCTCTTTGAACCTGGCAGCTTCCATGCTTAACAGAAAACAGATATCGAGGGGATCCCCTCCCCAGCCAAGAGACAGACTTAAGCAAGCCAGGAAGGAGTCTTAGCTTCTCTTCTCCAGTTGAAGCACACAGGAAAAAAAAAAAAACCCAAACTGAAAGAACTGCTGATAAATGTTCAGAGTTAAACCAAGCATCAGGACTGGGTATGATGGTGTATTCCTGTGATCCCAGTCCTGGGGAGGCTGAGGCAGGAGGACCACAAGGTTGAAGCCAGCTTGGGTAACTTGGCAAGACCCTGTCTCAAAATAAACAATAAAAAGGTCTGGGGATGTGGCTCCATGGTAAGCACCCCTGGGTTCCCCAGTACCCACCCCCAGCCATGCTCACACACGTCTCAGGGCTGGGGCTGCAGCTCAGTGACGAGCCCTTGTCCAGTGTGTACACAGCCTTGAGTTCCACACCCAGCATCACAAAATAAAACACTGCCACAGGAGTCTGCTGGCCACCATGAGCAGACAGGTCAGGGAGGAGTGGGAAGACTCAGACGGCCAGCCCTGACAGGCTCGCTCAGCAGCCGGCATCCTCGGGGAACCAGAACCAAACCCCCACAGAGCAGGGCCCTTTTATAGACGCATTAGAAGAAGGGGCTCTGACGTATAGTATGTGCAGTTCTCTGCTCACCCGAATGGAGAGGAGGCCTTTCTAAGCTGGCCCTCTGTGTCCAGCAGAGGTTTCCTGACCAGGAAACCATGGCATCCTTCAAAATCAGACTAAGAAATGAAAAAGGAACTGGGAAGCGACAGAGGGCGCTCTTGCGTGGCATCTCATCTGGGATCCAGGAAAAAGGAAGTAGTATATTTTCTGGCATCCGCACTTGTTTTCTTGTTTGGCTTTTAATTTCTGTGGTTGAGCATGTGCAACTTACCTGGAAAACATCTCCTCCTCACTGACAGAGTCACTTGTGTTTGGATTGATCCCAGTTCCAATGAAGTCATTCTTAGGGTTAGTTATTAATGAACCCAATAATAATCAGGCTTCTTAGAAACCTTCTATTATGGCCAATAAGAATGAGGGCGTCAACACAAACTCAGTTGCCCTAAACAATACCTGATGCTAATAAATCTGTCCCTGAGTGGCTTGGATTCTAGCCAATCGAGCACGTCGGTCTCCAAGTCATAAGGAACTTGATCAAGGAAATCCCTGGAGAGGTCATTTCCTCTTCTTCCACGTCAAAACACTTTGTAGGTCCATTCGTCTATTCGGGGGCTGAAATGTGTTTTTTTAAAGGTTGAGAAGGAAACACTGAAGAGTGCTCAAAAGATTGGAGTTTGTCAAAACTCAGAGCTATGATCCAAAACAGCATTAATGTTACTGTATACAAATTTTACCTTAATAAACCTCACCCAAAGAAGGGATTTAGGTTATTTTCCGAGACAAAGATGGAACTGAAGAGTTGGCTTAAAAATAACTTCCAAGACCTGTGAAATGCCTGAGATTTGCTTTAAAATACAGCGAGGTTGGAGTTGGGCACGGTGGCGCACGCCTGTAATCCCAGCAGCTCTGGAGGCTGAGGGAGGAGGATGGCACCTTCCAAGCCAGCCACCGCAGCTTAGTGAGGCCCTCAGCAACTTAGTGAGGGCCTGTCCCAAAAATAAAATAAACAAATAATAAAGGCTGGGGATGTGGCTGAGTGGTAAAGTGCTCTGGGCTCAGTCCCCAGTTCCCCAAACAAAAACATTTAACCAAATTGATCTTTACACACACTTGAGTCTCTCTCTCTCTCTCTCTCTCTCTCTCTCTCTCTCTCTCTCTCTCTCTTTGGTACTTGATTTTCAATTTATTAACCTCTATTCAATTATTCACATTCCCCTAAATATTCTATATTACATATGCAACCAATAAATAAAAATTTCTAAATTTAACAAATTATATTTCTCCAAATATGTAAACACTGATTACAAATGAAATCAAGCTCTTCATAAATCTAACAGTTTTGGTTTCGTTTTTGTTCTTTGTGGTACTGGGGATTGAACCCAGATGCACCCTACCACTGAGCTACATCCCAATTTTTTAATTTATCTATTTATTTATTTATTATTGGTTTTATTTTTTAAATACATGACAGCGGAATGTATTACAATTCTTACTACACATTCAGGGCACAATTTTTCATCTTTGTATTAAGTCTGTTCACGCCAATTCATGTCTTTATATATGTACTTTTTTTTTTTTTGCATTACAACTCTTATTACACATATATACCACAATTTTTCACATCTCTGTTTGTATATAAAGTAGGTGGACACCCAATTTGAGTCTTCATACATGTACTTTGGATAATGATGTCCATCACATTCCACCGTCCTGGGTAACCCCCTGCCCCCTCCCTTCCCCTCCCTCCACACTTGACTCTCAAAACACTCCTCCTGAGATCAAATCATTTGCATCACAGTTAGTAGACACTTTATTGCTACAAGGTTGAAAAAATACAGATACTGAAGTTGAGGAATAGGAAAGAAGGGAAAGTGAAGGGACCTTGGCCCGTGAGTGGACCGAGGGCGGTGAGAGGCAGGGATGGGGAGATTCACCACATCAGCCTCCTGGCGTCTGTGTTCAAAGTTTTCCATGATAAAAAGTTGAGCAAATAACTTACAAGTGCAGGAAGGACGTTTATCCAGATACATTCCAGGGCCAGGCACACTGTGCGCGATGGTGATGCAGGAGGTGGTGTGGATGTGCCCATTCTCAGCCTCGGGCCTCCCTCCTGGTGCTCCCTCCATCCTAGTGGCAGACGCCATTCCAGCCCCCCCACCCCACCCTGTGAAGAGGGCGACTGAGGCTGCAGAGATGAGGGGACTCACCTCCAGTCCACAGCGCAGCAGCACTGAGATGACCTAGAGAAGCAACAGAGGGGAGAGGAAAGCCCAGCCCTGGGAGACGGGACTTTCTCAAGGTGCCTACTGTGCGCTTTCTACCTAGTAGGCAGTTAGCACCCAAGATATCCCTTCTGCCCTGGAAACAGCATGCACACCAAGGGATGATCACTTTCCTCGGAGTGAAAAGGGACCTCATAACATTGGAGGGTCTGGCAAGACGGCTCTGCGGCGCCTGTCGTGTTTAGTCTGTGGTTCTGGTATTTTCTCAAAAGGTGACTTTCCACTTTCCCTTCTCTGAATCTCAAGTTTCTTCGTATCAGAGAAGTGGGAATATGGCCCTCAGGCAGGATGGTAGCAAGGATGAAATCTCCACGTCCACCTGGAGGTGGTGGCACCAGAGAGCCCTGTTCTGGGAGGCTTTGGGACAGGCACACTGTTCTGATTAGTGGTGGTGCCAGGGGACATCGGGGCTCTCTGCCGTGTCTCCAGCCCCCTCCACTCCACAGCTTCCTTCTAACCATTCGCACTTCAGTCCCACCCATGTCACAACCGTAGGACACACCGGAGGAAAGGCCTCACTCTGGCCGAGGGCGGCGACCTCACATATTGCAATTCAGGATCCTGCCCCTGCCCCAGTTCAGAATTCTGGTTCCTCCTTTGCCGGTCCGGGAGCCTTTGCCTAGTTTGGTGGAGTGCCCCCACCCAGACCCCCCCGGATGCTCCTCGTCCTCCACCTGTGTGGTCCAGGTCCTCATCAGATCAGCAAGGTGCAGTCGGTTATTAGACCTCCTCTGCTGGACTCTGGGGCCCAGCACCATGCTGTCTAGCATCTGTAGAGCAGTAGACAGGAAGTGGAGCCTCATGGCATTTGCTGACCGTCCAAAGGCTGAAACATCCCAAACATGTGGAAAAAGTCAGGCTCCGTATTCCGCCATTCCCATTGGCTCTTCGGGTCACAGGTGGGTTTCACTGTCCTGTTTTGATGATGATGGTCGCTCCGTGCACTGTGCATGCCGTGGGTAATCAGGGGGCAAAGAGATGAGAAGTTTATGGGAGAGTCAGATTAGCAGTGAGATTCACACCCATTAGTCAAGGAATAATTACAGGTCTCTTAAAAACATCCAATACATAATGAATATCACTGGTAGAATAATAGCTATAAAAATAAAAATGTAATTACCCAAATCTACACCTGGAAGAGTTCAGACTTACAAAATATGAGGGAACAAAGTAAAATGGATGAGGAATACTCAAAGCTGTGATGAATAAAACTTGAGATGAACAAAACTCCCTAAATTAAACAAGCCTGCATCGTCACATGTACAGTTCCAGTGACCGGCTTGTCCCCATTTCAGCAGCAGGCTCTCCATGTCCTGGGAAACCTTTCAGTTCCGAGAAACGCAGGATGGTCTGTCATCCTGAGGATATCCGACCTGTTGCAGGGAACGTGGGCCCAGCTGCTCACCTTGGGTTCTGGTCCCAATCTTCTTATTTATACATAGGGCTAATAATAGTTTCCACTTTATAGGTTCTTAGGGGAAATAATCTGAGATAATGTACAGAATGCCTGTCATATGTGGCAACTGCTCAAAATACGTACTTATTCCCAGCCAGACTGCGGCATTTGGTGGCCCGTACAGGGAATCAAACCCGAGACCTTGGCGTTATCAGCACCGCAGTCTGGCTGGGCACAATTCAGGAGCCACTGTCAAAAGAAAAACTTTATTTTTAGAACCACACACACACCACACCACACAGCACCTCAGGAAAAACCCTCAGAGCCCAACTGCCACCACCGGCTTCCCACAAGCCTCTCAACCTCCCCCACTCCTCCTGCTCTTGAGGCCGATTGGCTGGGTCACGTGGGCGGAGCCAAAAAAGTCCCCCAATGAGCAGCTCCGTGGTCTGAAAGGGTGGGGAAACAGCCCAATGAGCATCACCACAGAGGAGCCAATCAGTTGGCAGCTAGAAGTTGCTGGGGCCGCTGTGAGCCAATCATCAGCTGGCAGCTGGAAGTTTGCTGGGGCCCCTTCAGCCCTTCTCAACACCCAAGATTTCTGTTGACTCCTCCTACACTAAACTCATGGAGGCACATCCAGTTTAAGAGCCAGGAAGTCCTGAGGTGCCTGCAGCAGACACCCTGTGCCGAGAAGCTTTGCAGACAGCTGTCCTGGGGTCTTGTGCACGAGGACAGGGAGATATAGATTCCAGCCCTGATCACCCCCAGGCCTGCCAGTGCAGGGCATGTTGGGCGCACAGCAAGCACCCCCAGGACCTCAGGCAGGGCCAGACTCAGGCAGTCGAGTTCAGAGAGGGCACAGCTCCTTCCAGGCTGCCCTCACCAGCTGCCATCTTGGGCAGGGAGCAGTGGTGACCTGCCTGGGGCAGATTCCAGCTCTTAGGAACAGGAGACTCTGGTTCTAGAAGGGAACTCTTGTTAAAACAAACAAGCAGCCAGGCGAGGTGTCGAGGACTCTCAAATCCTCTGTGTCATCGTTTGGGCTTGAATCATAAAGCTGTCTTTCCCTCTGGAGCCATGACTTAATTAATCCTTCCATTTGGCCCTGGCTCCGCCATCTCTTCCCTTGATTCCTGACACAGAGGGTGGGTTCTAGGGCCATATCCTTCTAGAGCTTGGGGGGAAGTCGTGGAGGTGGGTGGGCATGGAGCAGGTAGAAGTGGGTCACACTAGGGGTCTTTGAGCCATTTCAGAGTGTCCTTTACTCCCCTGCTCTAACAGGCTGACTCTTCTGTGCATGAAGACGCTGGGCCAGTCGCTGTTAGGAAGCTCCCTCTTGCAGCTTGGTCTCTCAAGGTGTTCCATGCTACCTCAGTAATCTGCACACAGGGCTCTGGGCCAGTTCTGAGGCAGGGTGTCGATTTAAGCCAGAGGAGTTCCAAGGAGAAATCAGGGTGGCCGCTAAAGCCACCCACAGGGGTGAGCCTCCACAACCTAGGTGACCAGATTTGACCAGCACCCCTGGGGCCACCTTTCAGCTATCGGTCTCTCCCCTGCCTCTGAAGGGAGACCTGAGTTTCAGCTACGAATATAGAGAACCCAAGAGGAAAAAATGGATCTAGAATGAGTGACTTTGGGAAAACTCATTCTAGGGGGTGTCTGAGGAAGTTAAGACCTCTGAATGACGAAGGGACTAGGGAGGCTTAAACCTAGCCAATGAAAAGTCAGGCCACTGCGTCTTTGTCCTGGAGAACAGGAGCTCATCTTTCACATAAGTGGGCAGGTGAATCTGGGAGGTGGTGCTGGGATGGAGGTGGCAGAAACACTCAGATGACACTGGTGCTGGCAGTACCAAAGGGCACAGTCATTTTGGAACTTGCTTCACCAATTTAAAGAAAAAATGGAAAGTAGAAGGTAAGACAAGTGGACCATCGAATGCTGCAAAAATTGTCAAGGAGGCCTTGGACGGCAGGAGTGTGGGGGAGCTCATTTTTAGAAATGATCCGTTTCAAAGCGGGGATCTGCTCCCTCCCTCCCAGTGCTGGGAATCTCAGGGCCCCCACAGAGTCCGGAGAAGCCCTGGGAAGTGCCCTACCATATTCTGACAGAATGTTCCATACAAGCTACTGCCATTCGGTGTGTTGCCCCTGCGGCTTTTCAAAATGAAGTGAAAGAACACAGGCTCAATTTTGCAATAAGCCCAGCCTTCCTTCTTCCTTCATAATCTGACTTGTGTGTCTGCACTTAATTAATTGGGCTTGTAGTTGATAGATCCTCTGATTTGCACAAACAATTAAGTGTAATTACTCGGGAACACCCATACAGGCTCATAACCGATTATGCTCTGCAAACTTGGCCAAACAAAATTAGAGATGCCATTTCCAAATCTGGTTCTGCTCTGTATCCTGCACTCCTTCTGGACAATAAATGTGCAAAGCAAAGTTGACTTACACGTTCGGCCTCTGATGGCATTCTGATGTTTCATCATATCTTCCAGGGCTTGATTCTCTTGTTTTGAGGAGGACTAAAATCTCCCTTCATTCCAATCCACTGTGCACATGTAAGGGGCCCCTGCAAGGACTAGCACCATGGGTATCAAGCCCCCTTCTGCATAACCACTGTAGACAGAGCATTTTGCAAGATACTCCTTGGATACCATCATCTTATTCTACTTTGATCATGTCTGGATTCCTCCAGCCCCCAAAACAGGTTTAGCTCTCTAGCCTTCGGAAATACACATATAGACATGGTCGAAACCAAGCTTTTCACTTTTGTTTTTATTTATGTTGTTTGATTTTCTGTGTTTTGCTTGCCTTCCCCCATCAACTTACCCTTTGCAATTTTCTTATGGTGCGTGAGAGTTATAAAAACAAAAAGACCCAGGATCCCCTGGGTGGTGCCTTATCAGATCTGGACTGATGAGACTGGCCCTGCCTACCTGTGTGGTAACAGGGGTTGATGGTGAAGCTCAGAGGTTGGCAGAAGGGGCAGTTGATGCAGATTCTGAGTCACAGCTCCATGTACCCTTGGGGTGGGCAGTTTGCAGAGATTTTTTTTGTAAAGTTGCAGCAAGACCTCGGGGCCAGAGAGAAGTTTGAAAGAAAGCAGGGCTGGCAAGCAGTTGTCTCATCCTCCTAGGGAAGGGAGTCTTGGAGCAAGGGACAAAAGCCTTCATTAAAAAAAAAAGGGGGGGGGATGGATTAATGGATTAATTAATGATCTGGGCACCAATGAGGATGCCACACCTCCCCTGGCGGGGTGAGAACCTGACACTTGTCTGTCACGTCCATTCCATATTTAGTTCAAAGCACATGTGCTACAGTCGCCCTGCTTCCTCTGTTAACTGTGAGACTCCGAGCAAGCCCTTGAACCTCTGCTAGCCCAGGGGAGTCCTTCTTGAAGTTGTCTCCAAGTTAGGAATATCCCCTAACTTCCGAGTTCTGGCGATTTTAATTGTTTTTATCCTGTTTAATTTTTTAAATTTGAATTAATTTAATATTGGTAGGTTGTAAAATTGTGGTGGATTCCATAAATGCACAAATAATACATACATATATTTTCCATGTTTAGAGAAAACAAATAATTACAGATAAGGCTCAGGTGTCTTTTGATCATCGTCCCTAATTTGTTGTTCTTTCAACCCTTGTTGTACCCAGGACATACCACCCTGTTCCTATTTAGGTGTAACCAGGATTGAACGGCACACATGCTGCAAGATGTTTCCCGTCATTCGCCATGCCCTAGAGCTCATTTCCTGGCACCGATTCCCTACCCGTCTCATTCTCTTTAACAACTGCAACATGGAGTTTTGGGTGTGATGCATCGAAGGACTGACATCTAGATTGCTTTCTACTGGTGCAGACGATGTTACAGCAAGACTCTGTTGGTGTGTCCACGTGGTGGGTCTGTCCCTTCCACAAGATTGCTAGCTTATTTGCAGGTGTCTATTTCCCTGGCAGGCGCTCTAGCTGGCCAGTGGCATTCACACCATCATCAAGTTTGTTGAATAAAAGAAAAGTCAGTTTGAGTAGCTTGAGCCTGCACAAGATGAGATCGGAGATGGAATGGTCTTGCCTTTCCAAGCGCACAGCTCAAGACCACAAATGCATGAGCGCGACACTGTTAAATGTCTTCGGATCTCTAGCATACACAAGGAGACAAAGGCTGAAATCATTTGCTTCCAAAGCAGATCCTAATTAAGTTAGGCTGGCAAAGCTGTAGGATCTGGAGACAAATTGGGCTGTGTCCTCAAAAAGCTTACCATTTCATGAAGAGGGGGCAGAGTGACACAATGTGTTCTCAGATGTCCTCAAAAGAGGACACAGGAACATGAGACACTCCTTCAGAGGCAGAAGCCAAGAGCCTGGAGAGATTTTGCTGAAGGTGTGACTGATGGCTTGCAGTGAGGAAACTCCCAAAGGAAAGAGCCTTTCAATGCCTTAGAAGCAGGGGCCACGGATAAGATGAGGGCCTGGGGAGGTGGTAAAGAGAGTCCAGAAAAGAAGAAAATGGCCTAACTTAGCGCCTTCTGCTCCTGAGTGTGCCCCTGCCCCCCAGGATCTGGTGACAATGCATATTCTGACTCAGCTCCTCTGGGGAGGGCCCCCAGATTCTGCCTTTCTACTGCCCCCTGGAACCTTGGAAGGAAAAGAGAAAGTCCTTGGCTGGTTTGGAGGCCTTAGGCTAGAAATAAAAATGGCAGGAATTTGTCATTAAAACTGTGGTTGAATTCCAGAGAGGGCTGAATATCCGAGCAATGAGATAGCCTTGCGTGTTTGGAGCACTTTCTACAAGTCAGCCCTGCAGCGTGGTCTGCTTACAGGAACTGCAGCCAGCTGAGCTATTACTATGAACAGGCCGCCTTCTCAGTGCTGGGAATTCAGCACCGACCCATGACCCATAGAGGCATATGCAGCTCCAGAGGAGGTTACACGGTAGCAAAGTGAAGAGGGACGAATGAATGAACAGTCGGTGCAGATAAATAAGTTCCCAGTATTGAGTAGCGAGAAGCAGTGCAGGGACAAGTGGACAGACCTGAGAGTCAATTTCATTTTCAAGAAAGGTGGTCAAGGCAGAACTCCTTGGTGTGTTAAAGACACAGGGGAGATGAGGGCTGTGTCTGGCTGTGGAGGGCTGTGCCGTGGGCAGAGGAAGCCGCCAGGACAGATACCCCAGGTTTTACAAGTGAGGGAAGTAAGACCTAGAGAGCTTAGGTAACTTACCAAAGATCACCTGCCCGGGATGCAAACGCACCCCGAGCTCAGGTTCTTAACCTTGGCCACTATTCAGCTGCCTGCCTTGGTTTCATGTCATGGGGCCTCTCTGGTCATTGAAGCTCTGGCAATAAAAAAAAATGAATGCCTTTCTTCTGCCAGGCACTGGTCACTTACCCAGTGCACGTGGGCAGTGGCCCCCCCAATACCTAAAGAACCACTTGGCCTACGCAGGTGCCCCAGGCGCTTCTCACCCCAGGGCCCCCAGGCCCAGCCCTCATCCTCCACCATCACTGAGAAAGCGTCTCCACTGGCTCCTTCCTGGGCCTCCTCACCATCTGACTGTGTGGCCATGGGCATCTGCATGGCCATCTGGACCTCAGGTTCCTCATCTGTCAGTGGAGATGCCTCCCAGAGCTGCTGGAAGATCAGATGAGGAAATGTGTAACAGCCAGGCTTCTGTATCTGAAGGCTCCCCTTTCAGGGAGTCTACCAACCATAGACCAAAAAAGAAAATTCTATAGAACATGTAGTCCTTTTTTCCTTGTCATTATTCCCTGAATAATAAAATATAACAAGCATCCACATTGTATTGAATTTTATTTTCAGCATATGATAGGGCATTCCTGGGCTATCTGAACATTCTCCATTTTACATAAGGGACTTTTGCATCCTTGGATTTGGGTACCTAAGGGGGAGTCTGGAACCAGTCCCTTGTGAATACTGAGGGACAGCTGAATGATAATGAGAGCTCCTTGTTTGGGGTCATCCACCATGTCCCTGGCACTGTGCTAAACAGTGCATGTCCCTTCTCTCAGCTATCCCTTCCAACAATCAGACATCTGGGTACAGTAGCAGCACCCTGTTGTGACGACACAGAGCTAAAGCTCAGCGAGAGGCAAGCAGTCATGGTCCACCGTCCGCAAGTGACAGAGCTCGGAGAGAAGCCCTGCAAGGCCTGCCTGCATCACAGGAGCCTGCAGCGATATCTCCACTCGTGCAGAAAGTGCTGCGGGCTGCAGGCAGGAGAGGGCAGTGGGCGAGGGAAGCGCTGGACTGAGGCCTGGGGGGTGGGAGGCAGCCCTGTGCAGCGTGCTTCAGGCAGAGAGACAGGAACACCACGGTGTCTGTGGAGCAGAAAGGCCAGCGTGGCTGGGAGAGGGTGAGACAGAGGAGGGACGTTCAAGGATGAAACTGGCCAGTGGGCAAGGTGACACTTTGTGACATCTGAGGCCAGGTGCTAAAAGGGGTCCAACTTCTGCCTGGTTGGTTATCCCTGCACTTGGCCTTGGAACACGGCCCTCCTGCTGCAGGAGGCCCTGAGAGCAGCTTGGATAGACTGCTGCTGAGGCAGGTGGAGGCAGAGGCCGGGCACAGTGCCTGTGGCCCAGTGAGAGCCCACCCCAGCGTGAGCACAAGGGCTCCGCTTACACATGGATCTTTTTCTTTTTTCTTTTCTTTTCTTTTTTTTTTTTTTTTTTGATTTATGACAATTTGAAGAAACTCACAGATGAACTGTGTAGCCTAGGAATATTGAGAACAATAAGACCAATGTAGGTATGGCACGAATGTCTAAAACACATGCAGGTAAGAGTCTAGCTTATCCTTTGCTATCATAGATACCTGATATCAATTATAAAAAAAAACAAAATTTATCAAAACTGACGCGTGGCCTTTCAGCCTCACGTGGCTCCATCTGCGGTGGACAGAAACATCTGATCGTGGAGACGCAGCAGGAAATCATCCCTGCATAACACTGCACTCCCAGGATAATGCCATGGCCACCTCCTGCTGCCATCTGTGAGCTCATGCCCAGTCTACGCTGGAAACAACAGCCACGTGATGCCCATGACCTCTGTGTGAGCAGTTTGTCTCTCTAGTAAATGGCATGTCTCAGTAAAGTCATTCCTCGAAGTTCTTGAAGACTCTTCAGTGTATATAATACTTACAACACCCAGAACACGTGTTAATTGACTGTTTATGTCACTGGCCAAGCTTACAGTCAACAGCAGGCTATTAGCAGTTAATCAGCGTTTGATCGGTGTGGACATAGGCACACGGTCAGCGTTCTGTCGCTGTGACAGGTTACATTTGAGGGGAGTCAAAATCACATGTAGATTTCCCACTGTGTTGGGAGTTGACTGTGCTAACCCCCGAGGTGTGCAAGGCTCCACTGTTGGCCTGATTGGGTCACCTAAGGACCCAGTGCTGAGCAGACCGGCCATCCCCAGAGAGCCGAGTCCCACTGCAAAAGCATCATGAGCAAAACAAATGACGGCAGCTGTTTGGGGCTGCACCACTGGGGTGACTTGGACGCACAGCAGCAGACCACGGCTCCAGAGGCATTTGCAGGGGTCACCCAGCTAGGAAGTGTGAGGGGAGGTTCAGTCCAAACCTGTGACCCTCTGCTCACCTCCTAGCTGTGCACCTTCAGGCCAAGTTCCCTGCAGAGGTGGGGACCTCCGGGGAGTGGAGACGTCTAAGATGCACATGCTCCTGCCTGAGTGTGCGAGCCCCTCAGGCTCCACCCTGAAGCCAAAGCAGCCTTCTTCACCCACCTTGGGGCTGTCACACCCAGTCAGATTGGAGGGCTTCGGCTGCAGGTGTCACTTCACAGGAGTCTCTGGAGGAGCGAGCATCGTTCTTCTCTTGGGGGTCCTGTCTCTGAGCTCTGGGGTCCAGCCCAGGAGTTTGCATCATTCTAAAATAGTTTTGATCTCAGAGTGGAGGCCTAGGCCTATAATCCCAGAGGCTTGGGAAGCTGAGGCAGGAGGATGGTGAGTTCAAAGCCAGCCTCAGCAATGGCAAGGCACTGAGCAACTCAGTGAGACCTTGACTCTAAATAAGATACCAAATAGGGCTGGGGATGAGGCTCAGTGGTTGAGTGTCCCTGAGTTCAATCCCTGGTACCAAAAAAAAAAAAAAAAAAGTTTTGAGCTACATTGATATATATAATCAAAATCTGCTAAATGGCACATATTTAAATGGTCCAATGTGATCATGGTTGACATATGCCTATAGATTAGTTCTCTGTTAATGGTGACACTGTATGGAACCCTGATTCACAGGGTTCGTCATGGCGAACCTCCTGCTTTGGCCCTGTGGTGGTGAAAGCATGTAGCAGAGGGGGCTGCTCACCTCAGGGAGGCCAGGAAGCAGAGAGACGGGAGGGGCCGGCTCCCCAGAGCCCCCTAAGGCACCGATGACTTAGCTTTCCTTGCACCAGGTCCCTCCTCCTGAAGGTCCCACCACCTCCATGGCTCCTCGGCCGTTAGGGACCTTCCCCATTCAAGTTGCCATGGTCCAGGTCTGCGGATTCCTCGACACAAACTTGCAGCAGGCCCTGCACCACCGAAGCTCACCTTGTCATCGTCCTTCCCTCCGCCCCCTCGTCAGGCGGCCACTCGTGGGCACTGTCACGGTGGGTTAGTGTGCACTTTGAAAACATCTCATTTGTGAAATCACACGGCTCCTACTCTCTTTCTCCTCTGGCTCCCTCACATGGCTTGGCGACGTTGAGACCTGTCCTCAGAGTTCATGGACAACCGTTGGTTCCTTTTCATTCCTCATTAATATTCCACTGTGTCATGTGAGCTGCCAAACCCCGGTCATCTGCTGACAGACATGTGGTTCCCTCCAGGGGGCTCTGACCAGTAAAGCTGTGGTGATCATCCGTGTACTCAGGTGGACGTCACAGTTGAATAACTGAATCATGCAGCAGGTGACGTTTAGTTTTTTAAAAATTGCAAAACCATCTTTGCCAAGTGTCTGACCATCTTGCATTCCTCACAGCACCATATGAGAGCTCTGGTTGCCCAACATATTCATCAACCTCTGGTACAGTTTTGAACCTGTCAATCAATTGTATGCATTGCTTCCCAAGTCCAGGCTCAGGGGCCTATTATTAATAGCTTGAAATCTACCATTGGTGGGAGCATTTACACCACAGAAACTTACAAACGCTGTTATCAGATGCCTTCCACTCCTTCCCCACCCAGAGCTAGCTCCTCATCATTGACAAGCACCATGTCCGTGCTAGACGTTCTAGTGGGTATATAGTGGTATCCCTGACACTTATTTTGCCTTTCTCCAATGCCTGATGATATTGAGAATCTTTTCATGTGTTGAAGAATCATTCTCATGTCTTCTTTTGAGAAGTATCTATTATAATATTCACCCAATTTCTCGTTCAGTTGTTGGTCTTTTTTTTTAGAGTGTCAGAGTTCTTTATATTCTTAAGACTAATTCATTTTCTGACATATGTGTTGCAAACATTGCTTCCCCACTCATTTTCTTAGTGTTGTCCTTCAAAGAACAGAAGGTTCTTATTTTAATTGAAGTCTAATTTGTCATCTGTCTCTGTTGTGATCTGTGCTTATTGTGTTCTATTAAAGAAAATCCCGACTACCCCAGGGTTGTAAAGATTTTCTCCTGTGGTTTTATTCTAAAAGTTTGGCAGTTTTAAAAGCTTAAAACTTTTAACAGTTTTACATTTGGGTCTATAATTCATTTTGAGTTAATTTTTTATGTCCTGGATGAAGTATCAATATTCATCTTTTATCCTACATGGATATCCTGCACTACTTCTATTGGCGTAGAAATGTCTTGGGACACTTGTCAAAACGACTAACCAGATATGCATGGTTCTATTTATGAATTTCCTTATCTGTTCCATTGATCTATATGTTTATGTTTTTATTAGCGATAGTAAGTTATCCAAGTCTAACTCTTTTTTTAAAATTAACTTTGCTATTCTACTGTTGGTATATAAGGATGCAATTAATTCTCATATCAATCTTATATTTATGGTAGTTTCAAATTCATTTATTAATTCTGGTAGTTATTTTATTATTCCTTAGATTTTCTACATAAATCATCATATCAGCTGCAAGGAAAGGTAGAGTTATTTCTTCCTTCCATATGAAATGTTTTCTTGCCTTATTGCAATGGTTAGGTCCTTAATGTTGGACAGAGTAGTAAGAACAGTTCTCTTTGTTTTGTTCTAGATCTCAAAAGAAAACAATTCAATCTTTCTTCATTAATTATGTCAGCTTCCGATTATTTTTTTAGATGCCCTTTAGCAGATTGAGGAACTTCCCCACTATTATTAGTTTGCTATAATTTTTTCAAGTGCATTTCCTGAACCCATTGAAATAATCATTTGGTTTTCCTCCTTTATTTTGTCATTCTGTTGAATTATGTTTAATTTGTTGAATTAAATTATGTTGAATTTGTATTTTCAAATATAAAACAAAGCTTTCACTTTTTGGAATAAACGCTAATTTTTCATAATGTATTATCATGGCTATGTATTACTGGATTCAATTTGCTATTAACTTTTAAGGATTTGTATCTATAGTTCTGAAATATTGTTCTACAATTTTTTTAATCATGTCTATCAGATTTGGGCATTAAAGATTCATTGGACTTATAAAACAGGCTTATAAAACATTCCTCCTCTATGTTTTAAAAATACTTGTGACATTTCAGTGTCATTTCTTCTTGAACTATTTGATAGAATTCAACAGTAAAACCATCCAAGCATGGAATTATCTTTTGGGGAAGGTTTTTCGCAACAAATTCAATTTAGGCATAGGGTTATGCGTATATTCTAGTTTTTGCATGTCAATTTTGGCAAGTTCTGTTTTTCAAAACATTCGTTCACTTCAGTTAGTTTGTCAAATTTGTTGGCATAAAGCTGTTCATGGTATTTTGTTATTATCCTTTCAATGTCCATAGGATCTGTGCTGATAATCCCTTTTTATTTCTGATATTGGTGGTCAATGTTCTTTTTCCCCCTTGAATTAGTCTAGCTAAAAGTTTATCGGTTTCCTAAAATTAGAGAACAAACTTTGGTGTTCACTAATTCTCTCTGTTTTGCATTTTATTAATTTTGCTCTTGTTATTATTTTCTTCTTTCTATTTGTTTTTGGCTTATTTTGCTCTCTTTTCCTATTTTTTTGAAACAAAAAACTTAGATAACTGACTTTAGACATTTATTCTTTTCTAAGACTATAATTTTTCCTCTGTAACTGCTTTAGCTGTATTCTGCATATTTTAATATGTCATATTTTTTTCTTTCAGATCAAAATATTTTCTAATTTCTCTCATTTTCGTCTTTGCCCTATAAGTTACTTAGTAACATGTTATTTTATTTCCAGATATTTTGTTTTCCCAAATATCTTATGATTATTAATTTCTAATTTCATTCTACTTTGGTCAGAAAGTATAATTGTTGCACCCATTTTTTTTGCAAAAAATAATTGGCATAATAATCTGCGACACTTACGCAGTAAAATGTGATATCTGTTTCTTCTCAATAGCCCTGAACTCAAAATAATCTTTGTGCCAAAGTGGCATATTTGGGGGTATTATATTCTGTTACCCTTCAAAGATAAATGAAATGGTGCTATCATTTTCATCTTAAAGTAGGAATAAATAAATCTATAATGTTGAAAGAAAGAAAGAAAGCACCTTTTTATGATTGTTATCCTTAAATTTATTGAGACCTGTTTGATGGACTGTAATGCAGTCTATCTTGACATACACTATAGGTATCTAACTATGATTTAACCATAATTGTTTTAGGCAAGTTACTTAATCTTTCTCTTCTCAATTTTTTCATCCACAAGGGGATGGTATCAACAGTCCTAACCTGAAAGGATTGCTGCCTTGCCTTGGTAACTCATGCTCCTTCTCACTTCACCTTAAATGGGACCTTCTCCAGGGGACCCTGCATGGAGTCCATATGTACTCCTCAGTCCAAGCTCAGTTCACTTAATAGTGTTCCCATGGCTCCCTGGTTCCCCTTCAAAGCACTTAATGCAGTTTGTAAGCACTGAGAGGGCAGGATTTGGGATTCCATGGTGTCCCTCAGGACCTGTAAATGACAGTCACCATGTTTTACAAACATCTTCTGAACGAATGGTTGTTCTAAACTCCAGGTACATGGCCCAGGGAAGATCTCTTTACTAGTCTGAATGCTGCTTTGCTCCACTGTAAAAATGGGTGCCCACTTCCATTCTTCCAAGGATTATGGAGAAGAGTTTGTATTTGGTGAAAATCTAAAAGAAATCCAGACATCTCATCAAACAAATAAACCACCCTAGAGCTCCTACAACCAGAGGGACCACAAAGACCCCCCCCCCCCCGAGAAGGGATGGGCGAGTCTCAACACACCCATGAAGCATTATGGAGTGATTTAGAAAGACGTGGCCCATTAGGATGCGAAAGATACGTGACAAGGAAAGGAGATGAAGCAGATTGCTCTAAGAAGTACTCATTTCTGCTGGGCGTGGTGGCGCACACCTGTGATTCCAGCAGCTTGGGAGGCTGAGGCAGGAGGATCCCGAGTTCAAAGCCAGCCTCCGCAAAAAGCAAGGTGCTAAGCAACTCAGGGAGACCCCTGTCTCTGAGAACAATACAAAATAGGGCTGGGGGATGTGGCTCAGTGGTTGAGTGCCCTGAGTTCAATCTCCAGTATTCCCCCCCCAAAAAAAAATAAATAAAATAAATGCTCATTTCTGAAGGACATTCGGAAAAATGCATGTTTTCTAGAACAGGACATTTTTGACATTGTTTATTTATTAGGCGCAAGATTAAAAATGGGGGGACACTTTTCATTTTAAGCCTATTTGAAATTTTTAGCATGGGCCATTATTGCTTTTGTAAATAACTCATTCATGCGTGTTTCTCGAATGATGGTGGCCAGTTACTGGCTGGACAGAGCCCACCCCTCCTCTTGGTCTAGTCACTTCGTGCTGGGCCTCCAGACAATCTTGACATCTGGAGCAGGCCCCAGTGCCGGGCGCCAACATGTCACTCAGCAGACAGCTCCCCAGGCTGGTTGGTAGGGCCTTCTCCTGCTGCATGGCCTGGGTGCGCTTCCAGAACCCAGACAGACACACACAAACAGCCCTTCTGGGCTGCAGGTCACCTGGAGCCGTGGCTGGCAGCTGGGAGCTTGGTTTCCGACAACCAGGTTGCAGTGGGTGCTGCAGTGCCAGGCTAAGGAACCGCAACAAGTCATCAGCAGGTGGGCCCACACATCACTTCCCCTTTCGGAATGCTGCCTGGCACTTCCCAAGAGCAAGAGATTTACTGGCACTTGGCTGGCTGCCTTGCCCTCCTGCAATCCCCGGCTCCAGCAGGTCAAACCAAGTGGCCTCACCCAGTAGCGCTGCACTGGGGAGGCTCCAAAGCTCAAGAAAGGCCTCCTGTCAGAGGAGACCCTCTGTGGGCACAGGCTCTGGACGTACCTGATTCTGACCCTGTCACTCTCGTCCTGAAGGCCCACACGCACCCTCCTCTGAGCAGGTAGCAGGGCCAGGTCATCCTTTCCACTGTATTCAAAGTTGGTTCCACTTTGATCTCCCGTCTCCCCTCGCTGCTATTCACACCGGTGAGGCGCCTTCCTGAAGTTATCCCAGGGCAATTTTCTGCCTTTGAAGTCCCCAGAAATCCCTGCCAAGTGCTGTTCTGGTGTGAGGAGGCTGCAGGGGCAGGCGGCCTGGTGCCATTGCCGCACGGGGTGCCAGAACTGGAATGCCCAGACATCAAAGGGGAAGGTGGCAGCGGCGCATGAGTGAGCCCAGCTCTGGCCTCGCCTCGGCCCCAGAGGCCTTCACCCCACTCCCAGTTGGATCTGGGAGCTTGGCCCGGGAGCCTGGAGACCTGGCTTCGGATGCTTCTGGAGGCCGAGGAAGGCCCATCCCTCTGCATCTTGGGAAGGTGCAAAAGCGCAGCCCAAGGTCCCCGGCGGCATGGCCTGTGCCAGCTTTGCTCCCCTCCAGTCTCCTGAGACTGCATCTGTGAACTGAGAAGGCAGCATGGGCCCCACGGTGACCACTTGTCAGCCCAGGGGCCACTTCAGGCCCACAGTAGGCTCTGTTTAGCCCACATGGTTAAAAATTCCCTTGCAAATAGGGCAGAGGCTGCAGCCAGTGTTACAAGCACATGCTCGGCCTACACCAGGTCCTGGGGGCAGCCCCAGCACCACTGAAAAAATAAGAAGTGTAAATTAATTATTCATTATCTCCAGCTTTTAAAAGTGCAGAGATTTTATGCCAATATCTATAGTTTAGGGTTCCTTTGACAAATCAGTGGTAAGTCTGGCAATACCAGGCTGCTGTCCAAATTGGTGGGTTGCACGGGAGCTGTGTAAAAGCTGCCATCTCTGCAAGAAACCCGTGTCCCAGTTGTGGACTGACCCACCCAGGCTGCTGCTTTCACGCCCTGTGACCATTTACGTTTTGATCCCCTGAACTGGGTTATTTCACTTTACATCAAGAGATGTGGCACATGAACCCCGACCCAGGTGTCACAATCTCCCGTAGGCAGGCCGGACCTGCTCCCTCCCCTCTTGTTAAATACAAGCAGAGGTTTCTCAGAGTGTGGCCAGAGTCCCCAGAGGATCACAAGGGGATGCTCATCAAGGTGCAGAAGTACCTGGGCCCAATCCGTCAGCTACGGCAGAGCCTTTGGGGCTGGACATTCACCTTCTCAGCCAGGCGACGTCCTGGCTGTGGGAAAGCATTTCAGGCACCTGTGGGAAGGAGACTCCTCCGTGGCTTGCAGCTGTGCTCAGGAGTACAGTGCATTCCTCTGGGTGCCCGAGGAAGGGAACAGGACTTACTGAGCCACCCCTCACCCAGGCCTCACGCCCAACTACCTGCAAGCTGTAGCTGTCCCTTGGTGTCCATAAAGGACTAATCCCAGGACTCCCAAGAACACCCAAATCCCAGAGACTCAAAGCCCCTTATAAAATAGCGTCCTGCTCACTTCCAGCCTGTGGCACAGCCTCCTGAGAACTCCACAGCATCTCTGCATGGCTTTTCACACACAGGACCACGTGGATCCCATGCGCACGGTCAGCGCAGTCTATTTTTTCAAAGGGAATAACGATGAGAAAAAAAGTATGTTTGTGTTCAACACAAATGCATTGTTTTCCTGATTATTTTCAGCCCACAGTGGATTGAAGCCACAGAGAGGGACCCTGCCATCGCTACCACTGTTGAACAAGGGGGGATCTAAAGCAAAGAAGCTCAATGGTGCAGCCACCGTGGCAGAGCCCAAGTTCAAACCTGGGACCAACCCCAACGTCATTGCATGAGAGCGCAGCTGCTGATATCTCTCCATGCACTGAGAGCAAGGAGAAAGTTCTGACGGAATGAAAACCGGGGAGGGAGTCTTCTTCCCACTGGCCTGTGCCAGGTGAGTCCACGAGTGGAATGCCCAGAGGAGGCATAGAGCCTGGGCTGCTCTGGATCTGCAACTGTCTCCAAGAAGCCTCTCTCCTGTGGCCAGCTGGGCCCTCATGACTCTGGGCATCAGTTTGTTGTCATGTGACAGCAAGTGCTGGCAAAGTGATTTGTCATGCCATTTTGGTAGCTGACTTTGAGTGGAGGCTCAGCAGAATCACAGAGGTTGGACCACTTTTCCAGAGGACCCCAAATCAGACCTGGGACCCACAGGATTGCCACACAGCTTGACGGCGGCGGCTGTTGGGTCAATTCTTGGTTTTATAAAGAATCTTACTCCTCGTCCTTTCTCTGTCCTCACGGCCGGTCTGTGCCAGGCACACCACAAAACATCTTGCCCTTAGGAAAATTCTGGGGTTCTGGAGGGAGGAAGAAACAGCACATGGGCCAAAGAGAGTCCTGGCAGCATGCACTGGCTGCCGTCTCCTGACCAGGCCCCTCTCCTGGAGGTGGCGGTGAGCAGAGAGCAACTTTCCTATCTCGTCTTCACAGCAAGTCTCTATAGGGATTATTGCATCCCCAGATATTCAGGATGGCATGAGACAGTCAGGGGCGGCCCACTAGGCCCTGGAACCCGGGGGCTTTCTACTGACACAGCTGTGGGTCTGCAGACGGGTGGCTCCTCCTCTTGAGGCCTTGGTTTTCCCACCTGGAAAATCCTGCTAGATGGTTTCTAGGACCATTCTAGCTGGAACCTTGTGTGAGCTCCTAGTACCAGGCACACACTAACTGGAAGGAAATGGGATTTAAGAATGAGAGGGCCGGAGAGGAGACATCCAGGAATGGCCACTGCCTGCAAAGCCACTGCCTCTCGTCCACCTGCAGGCTCAGAATGGGGCAGTCGATAATTAACACACCTGCCTCTACCTCACTGAAATGCCACTTTTCGCTGTGTTATCTTGGAAGAAAATGAGCCAATTAGAGAATGTAAATGAGACCACTTCTTAAGAGACTGTGTCAACTATTAATTGTGCTTAGTTGGAGGTGATGGCTCGGTGACTGGGCCCCTAGATGGCAGGAGAGGAGGGACAAAACAGCTGGCTCCTCATCTCTGGGATGCAGCCCTGAGCTACCCCATTGGCCCGTGACCCCAGGAAGGTCAGAGCAGCTGGCTTTGTCCCCAGGAGGCTGGCTTTTCAGCCCTGACTTCTTCCACCAGAATCTTTTTTATTCCTCCCCAAATATGCACAAAATTTCCAATGCCTTTCCCCTCGCCACAGTGTGGGTGAGACTTGAATCCTAGCCTATTGATGGCCTCGCAGGGCCAGGGAGCAGGGGACACTGCTGTCAGGATACAAAGATCAGGCATTTCGAAGGATGTTTTGAGGAAGCCACTTGTTGAAATGTTTGAGCAGCACAGGGCAAACCCCAGGCAGTGTCTGCACACAGTGAAGTCAGCTGGGGGCCTGTTCGCCTCTTCAGATGGAGCTGGGATTCCCTTGAACAGCCCCTTCCACAGCAGGTGGAAATCTAGTTCTGCTCCAGAGAGCTACCAAAACACACGTTATGGGTGACTTGTGCTTCCCTAAAGTTCGTACGTTGAAGTCCTAACCCCCGTACCTCAGATATGACCTTATGTGGGAATAGGGTGACTGCAGATGCTTAAGATAGGGCCACAGTAGGACAGGGTTGCCTAATGCCTCGTTAGGAGGTGAAACTGCAGACAGACACACACAGAGGTGGTGACACATCTACAAGACAAGGACCAGGGAGAAGCTATGTATCCCCGCGCCCCTGAGAAGGAACCCAGCGGGCGACACCTTCCTCTCAGAACTGAGACAATCGGTTTGCTGTTGGAGCCACTGGTCTGCGGTACTTTGTCATGGCAGCTCTGGCAAATGAACGGGCCCACCCACTCTTCCCAAGAATGGGACTTGGGGAGCTTTGTTCTCCAGGGCCCTGCCTCCTGGGCTCTGCCTCTTCCTGCACCTGCTCAACCCAGAAGTCAAATGGGGCCTTCTTTGGTGAACACACCCATGGGAGCTCACGTGGAGCCTCTGTGGAAGTATCGAAGGTCTGGGGACCACAAGCTGAGGCCACCTGTGGGGCAGTCCCCCCTGGTCCCCCGCCACCCTCTTCCAACCCCTCCACTGCCAGAGCTCCCAGGAGCTCCTGATCCCTATCCTCTGGCATCTGGCACCTGCCTCAGGAAAATGTCCTTCCTCCCAAGCCCCCATCAATGTACTTGTCTGAGCAAGGAACACTCTCTCCCTAGTGGACACAAACTGTTAAGGCAAGTGAATGGTTTCCAGACTCATTAAAGCAAGAAAGAAACTGACTGTGCATTTTCGACGGCTGGGTGACAGGTTACCATAGATTTAGCAGCTCAGACAGCACGCAGTGCCACACGCACGTACACAGGTGTGCTCTTGCACTGATCTTAGGTGGGCTCCCCAGGCCGCACTCAGAGCACTGGCTGGTGAAATGGGAACTTGCTCACTGTGACACGACCCCAGGAGGGTCACAGCCACGCTCTGTTGCATTCACCATAGTCTCTTGGTCAGACTCCGTTGGCAAGTTGGAGGTACTCTCACGCTCAAGGGGAGGGGCTTCTCCAACACGTAGGACAGGGAGGGGTGGCAGGAAGCTTCTTGGTTTCCTCTTGGTTTTGTGACTGCAGAGATTGAACCCGGAGCCTCACTCAGCTAAGTGAGCGCTCCACCGTCAGGCTGCACCCCAGTCCCTGGGAAGCCCTCTTAAGTTCCTCCAGCACCTGGCACCTGGCAGCTCCCCAGCCATCAACCCTCCCCCCGCTCCAGGGCTGAGCCTGATTGGGCCAGAGGTAGTTCACGTCTTTGCCATGATGGGCTTGACCCAACTCGGCCACTCTAAGGCGAGGTCCACTGAACAACTTCTGCAGAGTTGCCCACCCTGAGACTGAACCAAGGAAAGCCATGGTCTCCTTGTTCAGTGTCAAGATGCTTCCGTGCTTGGAAGGAACCTGGGTCCGCAGCTTGAGGAGGAAGTCCACTCTAAGCCTGTAGACCGGGACATGGGAAAGCTGGCAAGGGAGGTCACTGCTCTGAAACCGACTCTGTCTTGCCTTGAATTCGCGTGAGGTCACCTGCAGCCAAATCCACCCGCTACAGCATGGCTCTCTGAGGACAAAGAAACTGGAGCTCGGGCACCTGCAGAGGGAAACCTCGGTCAGTCCTGTCAGCAGGTGTAGGTTACCCTGAGTTTTCACTGCAGACTTTATAGACAGGAGCTGGGGAATGATGGCAGTACTCTGCCCTACGAGAATCAAGAGTCGCAGCCACAGCACGTCACCAGGCTTGGCCAGCCATTCCCAGGGACAGTGCACCCTGGGGCTGGTCATTTTCCACTACTCCTGAGGCAGGAAGGTCACTGTAAGTTATGGGAATTGACTACCGGAGTGAGACATGAAAGTCCATGTCACTGGCCTAGAATAATTAGTCTCCCGATCTCAAAAGGAAAGGAGAGGAGTGACTTCAAATGCCTTCAAAGCACCTACCAGGTGCTGGGACCTGCAGGCCTCCAATCAATCCTCATAGTACTGCGCAAAGTTTAGTTGGCCTGTTTTGCTAATGGGAGCACTAAGGTGACAGGTGACACCACACACAGTAGCAAATGCCACCATTCAGTACAAACTGTTCCTGTGGGGGGTGGGCAGAGGCCAGGGGAGCCTGCAGGCCTCCTCAATGGACCTTGTGCCATTTGGCTCCATTTGACAGAGGAGATGGTGGGGGCTCAAGACCACTCAGCTACTGGGCAGAGTCACCCAGCATGACCTGGAAGTCTGGCTCTTCCTCCAGAGCCCCTCCATCACCACCTCGTCCTGCTCTCCCTCAGACAAGGCAGGAACAGGGCATCTCTGTTCAGCTCACCCAAGGACAGCAGCCGGGCACATGCAGGGGTCGCTGTCTCCACCTGGAGTGGAATATGCCGTGTCCTGCAATGTGCATTTCAGGTTCTTGGGGCGGTGTCCAGAGGGCGAGGGGGAAGCTGCTAATTGCTTGTTGGTTCAGGAGCAGTGTTATCTCTGTGGACTAATGTAAGAACTTTCTGATGTCAGAAAATGCAAACTATGTGGCGCAACCCGTTTGCCATTTTGTCTTTGCATTAGTAGGCTGACAGCAAAAATATATTGCTCAAGCATGGTAGGGCTGTTCCATGCAAGCACCAGAAGGCATTTGCTCCACCTCCATAACTCAAAAAGACACTTAAAAAAAAAATCATGGAGGACATAGATACGAAACTGCTGTGTGAGCCTATATGGTGAATTTCAGATGGGTTGTCTACGATTTTTTTTTTTTAATGGATGTGGTTGTTGGTGTTTTCTGGCTTATTTTTTATTGGGAGATGTCTTTAGATATTTATTTACTTACATGTTACTTTCTTTGATAATCCATGCTTGGATACAAGAGGGTGAAGCAACTTTGTGCTAGTGCCCAGTAGGTCTCCCCCTCTCCTGAGCCCCAGGCCAGGAGGCAACTCGAGTGCAACTTAAAGCTACTTTGTGCTCAGCCCATCTCTACACTCCCTGTGCACACACAGAGGCGCTCTCCCAGCCTGCAGCTTTGTCCTGGATCACGTTAGATTTTTTGTTTTTGTTTTTGGATGACTGCAGTGGGATTTATTTATTATCCCCTCTGAGTGGTCATGTAGGAAGTTCCTATATTTTTCTTCACGTATAATTGTGCAATAATATTCTCATGTTCACGTCTGTGTCCATATCTGCAAGTGTAACTGAGAGATAAATTGCTAGTATTGCAGGAGTTTTTTAAAAAAAAAGGCACTTTTTAATTTTAACAATTATGACCCAGTTGCCTCCCAAAGAGGCCAGACATGTGTTTGACTTCAAACAGCACTGAGCATGCCTGTTCTCCCAAGCCCACTGGCTCAGGGAGTTATCAGACTTCAAATCTCTGCCAATCTGAGAGGGACAAAGGGCATCTGGTAGTCTCAACTGCATTTTTCTCATTATGAGATTGAACAGCAGACGATCTCTTTAACAGACTTATTTTGCTCCTGGTTTTAATCTTAAAATACCCTAAATCCTCTTAGAAGTAGGTAGGGTCGGATCTTAAATCTGGATGGATTTATGTAATGGGTTTATGAAAGGCATAGAGACTTAGTCAAAAGGGGGGGGGGATCATGCTACGTCAAAGGCCTCTCCCTCGGCCCCCCAGCCCATCCCTGATCCCTCTCCTGTTGCAGGGTGTGTCCAGAGCTGCTGTTGCCCCGTGGGTCTACACACCACCCCTGGGCCACACCCCCGTCTGGGAAGTCAGGCCTCTGGACCTCCTCAGATCCTGAGCTCAGAGTTCAGATGGGCTGATGGGCGGTAACAGTGACTCAAAGCACCAGATAAATGAGGAAATGGTGAGAGGGTCCGGGGCCATGGATCCCTGGAAGACCAGAGTCTCATTGGGGCAACAAGAGAGACGCCTGGGTGTGCATCTGTTCCCAATCACAGCCCACTTCCTCCTCCGCTGTCTCATCCCAGCCTTTGCAACCTGCCTGCGAGCTCAGAATCACTAGCGCACCTTTCCCAGATGAGGAAACAAAGCTCAGAGAGCATTGGCAACCTGCCCAACCACATACACAGTGAATGGCAGCTAAATCCAAACCAGACCTTCCTGGCCCCCACTGGCAGGGCCCCCGTGGCTGCCTCCTGAGGGCAGATCCAGGACCCCAGCTGGTCTCCACCACCCCGGGGGCTCACATGCTAGGGGAACCCTCCTGGGCCACCAGCCAGCCCCTCACAGAACAGAGGCGCCTCCCCTGGTCTAGATGGTACATCACATGCACCCCTGAAAAGTTCACCGCATCTGGACCATGGAGGTTCATGCGGCCATTTTTAATTCAGAATAAAGCTACGATTGGAATCCAAGGCGGTCTCACTCCGAATCTACTGCTCTGTCTCCCCCTCCCCGAGAAGTCAAGAAGTTTTCCTGGTCAAAGAATCAGTGGCTCCAGGGTATGTGAGACAAGACCACTGGTCACTTTGTCTCTCTCCCTCCAAGAGAGGGGACTCCTGAGGGGCCTGGGCAGTGTTCTCGGGCAGGGAAAGTGAGTCTGAAGACCTCATACTCCATCTGGAGTTTATCAGCCTGCTCCCCGGGTAGGATTACAGTCAACAATTATCTACAGATCTGGAGCCAGCAGGGACTTTGAAGGCCCCAACTGCCAAGAGGGGGCCAGGCGAGGAGGGGCGGGGGACCCGGAGATGAAAACGTAGCCGGGCATCTTATCTTCCTGCTGAGAGCAGACGGGCTGGCTGGGCAGTCGGGAGCACGCCCCTGACTCAAGGCAGACGTCCTGCGGCCACCCGAGGTGGAGAGGCACCCGGGAGGCCCCTCCCTGCCCTCCCACTCATGTCTTCACTCAGTGCCACCCTCACCACGGCTCATCTGCTCGACCTCGCCCTCAGCCCAGAGTGATGCCAGGCACCTCTTTCCTCTTAGTCTCCACGAGGACTCCCTGAGAAGGGGCCCAGATGAGCCCTGTTTCTCAGATGAGGAAAATCAGGCCCCACAAGGCCAAGTGACGGATCGCCCAGAGGGGAGAGGCCCAGTCTGCATTCCCCTGAACCTGCTAGAGGCCAGCTCGTGTTTCTCCTGTCCTAACCATTTTCCATGTTCCTTGCCCTTTCTCAGGGGTCTCCTCTCCCCTTTCCTGGCTTGCGCTGTCTCCTTGGCACCCACCCCCTGGAACCAGCTCTGTGCCCTGTGGTCAGGCCAGGTGCCCCTGACGTACATCTACCAAGAAAGAGAGAGGAGTGCACCTCCGTAGCAGGGCCCTCCTCTGGGGCCATGGGTCTGGCCTCTCAGGGCTCATTGGTCCCTGTGCTGCCCAACTCGCTTAGCTTTGAGAACCCGATTCTGATTCCAATGGTGCCTCCTCCAAGCACATCTTGAGATTGGAGTGGTTTGGGAATCCAAATGGCTCCACGGAGACTTCCTGGGTTGTCAGCCTCATAAGACTCCCACCCTTGCTGCCCTGGCCTGTGTCCCTTCACTGACCACCAGTGAGGACCTGCTGGCTCTCATCCTCCAGCTGTCCGTTCGTTCTGGCCCCCCTCTGTTCTAGACCTGCCCCTTGGGGAGGACAAGATGAGGCCCAGGCCTGTGTTCCGGGTCCAGGCACCGTTCCTTCCAGCAGGTCTTATTGTCTCTTCTCCAGCACCCACAGGGCCTGGCACAGGTCAAGTGCTACAGGCACAGGGTACAATGGCCGTGCCACCGTTTCCTGAAACACTCTGGGTGCCAGCAGAGGACCAGGCCATGCAACTGTAGCATGCTGTCACTCAAAGTGCCTGCCCCTCCCCATCTCAGATGAGGCACGACTCGGGGAGGCATGAGATCTCGCCGGGGACAACCAGCTCTCTCTCCCTGGACTGGAATCACAAGCCAAGGAACACAGAAAGGGAGGCCCAAATGCATACCACGCGGGGCGCTTTCCCTCCCACCACCTCCTAGACCCCCAGAGAGATGCCAGCTTCTGTAGCTGTCCTTTCTGGCTGGCTTCCCGTCGGTTCTGTGAGCTGCCCACCATCCCTCCAATACCTTGCTCAGCCTGTGAAAGTCAGTTTCAGTGCTTGCAAATAGCACATCCTATGTGGGCCCCCAAGGCCTGGCTCCCAGGCCGGCTCTTGACGTCCTTCTGCCTTGTCAGCTGTCTTGGCTACTGTCTTTCCCGGAGCTCCTCTGACCTGTCCCCTTCCCACCCCTGAGCCTCTCCCACCCTGGTCCCAGCATGAGGGGGCCCCTCTGCATTTCCGCAGAGTAAGTACCAGGATGGGCGTCCTGCGTCTCTGGGTCCCGTGGCCTGCGTGGGGCTGTGGACGTGTATGAGGCTGTGAGCTGGACGTTTCTGCCCACTTCACTGTAACCTGGATTTTCCTGATTTAGGAACATCCATCTATCTTAACATTTATCTTATTTAGACCAAAGTGAAAAAAAATTGGACTTTAAAGAGATCTTCAGGTGAGCTCTACATTTCAGTTGCATTTCTAATGTCTTTGTCCTGGGTTCAGGAATTCAGGCCACGTGACTGGCTGTTAGGAGTCCTCCACTTTGTACATGTACTTCTCTTCCTATCTCTGCATCTCCATACCGAGTACTTACTGTGGAATCTGAGATGTTTCTGAGGCTGTAAACAAGAAAGGAGAAAACAGGTAATGAAGTAAGAGGAGAGATGTTTCAGATCTGGTTGAGAAATAAGGCTGGATGGAGGCTCCTCTCATCAGGGAGCATCTTCTCCCTGTCAGGAGCTGTTTCTGAGAGTCCCCTGTTATCTCATTAGCCCTCACCACAAGCCTTGTGGGCAAAGGAATTATCATCCCTATTTCACAGATTAGGAAACTGAGGTTTCAAGAGTAAATTGCCCAGAGATGTCTTAGTGGGAGAGTGATAAGCCAGTGTGAGCACCCAGGCCTGTCTAATCTAAGCAGAGGGGAGGAGGATGCTGAGAGGTGGGCAGAAAGGCAGCTAAAAGACAGACAGAGACCCTTGGTTCGGGGGCTCCATGTTGGATGTTGAACACCTGGTAGCTCTTGTACAGGAGAGAAAACAGGGGCTCAGAGAGAAACAGAGGCTTGCCCAGGGGACAGAGCAAGAAAATAGATGGGTCTGACCCAAGCTGTTGGTTCCACTGCTCTGGGACACCACCTCAGATGGGAGCCTCATTTTTGTTAGGATCTGAAAGGTACCCACTTGGGCTGGGGGTGCGCCTCAGTGGCTGCGTACTGGCCTGTGTGTGTGAAGTCCTGGGTTTCATTCCAGCACTGGCAAAAAAAAAAAAAAAAAAAAAAGTTACCCAAAGCACAGCCTTTCCCCTGAAATAGTGGTGTACTCACCCTCCTTCTGATGCTCCATCCAGATTCCCAGTAAAGACTTGCAGCCCCACCCAGCCTGCACCCCATCAGCAGAACATCAACTTAATCTGGCCCAAAGTTCATGCAAAGGTTTGCAGAATCCCCAAAAGGTGACAGACGCTCCCTGGTTGGAGGATGAGTCACCAATATGCCCTTAAGGACTCTGGCAGTCTTCGGTTGAGAAGACACAGACCCAGGTGACTTTACAAAGACACAGAAAACACCAGGGTGACCCAAAGAGGGAAAGTAAGTGGCTGGTTTCTGGAGTCAGAGCCCCCAGGCCAGAATCTGGCCCAGTCTCCCAGTCCCTTCCAATGAAGGAGTCTTGGCTGGAAAACTTTGTAAAAGGGGAACAATAAAGACAGGTCTCCCAGAACTGCTGGAGCTTTAGAAAACAGAGTGTTTGGGTGGGATCGGTTATTATGACCAGAGGAAATGACAAGGACTTCAGGGAGGTTGGTGGTAGAAGCTGACTTTGGGGCTGCAGGTAACTGCCCAGGTCAGGACTTGCCCAGTGTCCGCCATCCCAGGCCCAGCTCCACGCCACCTGCAGGTACTCCGATTTTCCTGTGAGATCCATTTGTCCTCTTCTGTTTGAACACGAGTGTCTGTTCTAGGGGGAAATTTTTTTTGCTTGGGAAGCAAGAATGTAACCAAGAATGTAAGTGGAGGGGCTGAGGGCATCATTCGGTGGTGGAACAGGAGGCCCTGGGTTCCATCACCAGCACTGAAACCAAAAACAAGTCAAAAACAATGAAACAGCAGTGTCACGGCGGAGAGGGATGATCAAAGCCCAAAACACTCAAGGCAGGCCCGGGTTCCAGCAGGCTCTCTGGTGAAATCTAGAGTCACGGGTTAGGAAAAGAGTTAATGATAAACCAGCAGCACTGAGGACTTGGCTCCTCAGCTACTCAAAAACCAGCCGAAAATCGAGAGGGGGGCGGTAACCACATCCCAAGGCTGTGGGAGCTGGAAGTATCGGAGGGGGCTTTCAACAACCCTGGAAAATTGAGACCCAAAAGTGAGAAGGAGAAGGAAAGGAGGGGAGGGTTATAGCTCCGCTCCCCCACCCCTGCCAAACTCAGGGCCTGGGACCCCTCTCCTTAATCCTTCCCTGACTCCCATCCCCCCCTCCCCGCCTTCTCCAACCGCTGGCCTGATTCTGTGAGCTGCTCCGTCTGCCCCCTATGTAGTTCTGATTTCTGATTCTATCTTGGCTCCAGGAGGCATTATCTCTATCTCTGTAATAGCTTCTCAAGCAAAACACTGGACTGGGCCAGAGAGCAAGGACCGGGCAGGCCCTGGTGCTGATTCACAGAGAGACTGCAGGCAACCCCAGAGCCGGCTGAGCAGCCCAAACCTCAGCCTCCCTCCCCTGCTCGCTGGGGCAAAGGCGCCCAGGAGCCAGCAGCCATCCTGTCACACTCTCTCTCAGGCCCCTTGACCTCTGAATCCACTCATTCATCTCTTCAGCCATTTGGTGGAAGCCCACCGAGCACCACTGCGCACCACACCCTGTTTTAGACGATGACCAGAGTGGGCAAGGGGGGTCCCTGCTCCATCGGGGAGACAGACGATCAGCTCTGAGATCACGGTTAAGCTGTTGAGAAAGCAACATGGCAGCAGAGTGACAATGACATGTCATGGGAGACACGTGCATCATTAGAAAAGGCAGGCTATTCTACCCCCAGGAGCTGAGACCTGAATGGCAAAAAGGAGCTAGTCCATAGAAAGTTCTGGAAGCAGAGCCTTTATTGTTGTAACAGGGCAGGAGGAAGACTTCTGTATATCTGGCAGAGGGATCAATGAGAAGATACTGGTGTCCTGGCATAGGGACAGTGGGGACAGCACAGGTGGCCAGGGCTGGAATCAAGAGTTCTGTGAAAACCTGGGATTGGCAGTGCTGCTGACACATCTGTGGGTTCATGTTCTTCTCTACAAACTCATGAAGGAAGGATTCCTACTGTGCACACTCAGAAAGATGGGAAAGCTGAGTGGGAGATGACTGGGATGTGATCCTGTGCTCCAGGGTGTCTGCCCCAATCCCATGTGGCTGCCCGTGCCCTGGCAGTGTCCCTCGGTGGCAACTCAGCGACCCAGGTGTGACTCCAGCGCTCCAGTGCTGTTGTTCTGCAAGGGTTTTAAAAAACGTCAACTTGAGCTACTTATGAACTCTTAGATGAGACCTCGCCCACAGAGCTGGCTGACTGCGCTCTGAACGAATCTGAAGATCTGGTAGCAGCAGCGTCCTGGATTTAATGGCAACCTGTCTTCCCCAGCCCCTCAGGCTCACCTGGGCTCCTTCACCCCTCTACATTACCTTCTCCATCTCTGCATGTTCTGGGCTTTGAGACCGAGCTCTCCAGTCATGAAATGTGCAGGAGGACTCACGAAGTCCAGCCAGCGAGGAGTGACCAGGGAACTCAGTTCCAGCCCTTTGCTGGAATCATCTTGTGTTGGAAATTTTGGTACAAGCTGGTACCACGCACTGTAGGAGGTCAGGCCTGGATGTTACTCCCCAGTCTACCACGTCCTAGCTGGGGACATTGTGCAAGTTCTCCAGCTTCCGTCTCCCTGTCTGTGAAGTTCAAACAACTGTAGTGTCCAGGGTATTGGTAGGAGGAGGGGAAAAGCATAATTTGGGCAATGTGCTTGGCACGCTGCTATTCCAGGGGGACATCCAGCAGCTGGTGCCAGGGCGAGAATTCCAGAGTGGGAAGCCCCTGAGTGGATCCCCAGCACCACAAAGAGGGAGAGAGAGAAATAAAGGGCTCTTTATTGTTTTGAATTCCCTCTTATTCCTTCTTTAGGAGAGCATTTCCTCAGTTTCCCTCCTTATCTTTCTCTAATTACAAAGACAAATCCAAGGTGGAGGAAAATTCAAATTGGGTTCCCAAGTACCCAGCTTCCTCTCAGTCTCCTTTAGGACTCAGGGTCCTGGCTCTGCCTTTCACAGAAGCCCAGACATCAGGCAATGCACTCTATTTCTGATTCCAAGAATTAAAAAAAAAAAAATGCCATTGGACCCTTTACAATGGGGAAACCTTCAGGGATGGAGATAATGAGGCTATGACTCCAGGTTCGCAGTGGAGACAGGAATGTGACGTTACTTTCCCTTTGGTGGTGACATTCATTTCAAGCCTAGCTTTTTTCTATCGACACGTGGTAAAACGGCCGGGGTTTGGTCCTGGCCACATTCCTCCACTACAGTGTCGGGGACGAAGCTGCGCTGTGCACCAGGTCATCCATCCATTTTTCCAGGCCTTTCTCCTGCCTTCCCTTTGCGATTCGGGGATCCGCTCCCGGGTTCCACAGCCTGTGCCGTGGCCAAAGCGTGGCCCCAGCCGCCCTTACCTGGCACAGTGCAGGGAGCCCTCTGCTCCTTCTCAGGGTGTGTGTGTGTTCGTGTCTCCACAAAAGAGCCGCTCGGCATTGCTTTTTCAAGTAGAGCTTTAAAAGGCTTATTCACCATGACGTCCCCACTTGTGATTTGAGGTCATCCCCCGAGGAGAAATTGCTAAATCTGTGTAAATTGTCTCTGGCTCCTTTTTCTTACAGATTCTGTCAGATTATCTCTTTAAGAATCCTAAACCCATATTGTTTGAGGTGGTTTTAGACTAATGTACCTTCCCAACAGGTCTTTGTTGTTCAATATAAAGCCATCGAGAGGGTTCTCCATAAAATGAGGTGCTTTGTAAGAGCTCAACACAAAAGACACCTCCCTCTTTGCTGTGGGCTAATTTGGAGAGGGAGAAAAGAAAACTGGGTGTTCTCTTTGCACATATGCAGTAAGGAGAGCCATTTGCTGAGGGATGGGGCTCAGGTATCGGTCCACTTCCGCCTCACCTGCACCCTCCCAGGAAGGAACTGAGGCCAGAGGAGCAGGACAGGTGGACCAAGTCAAGTGACAGTAATAGGATCGAACCTGGGCTGGTGGGCTCCACCCACCCACCCCCCTCTGCCGAGCTTTCTAATCCTACATGGTTAGGCCAAGTGCTGGGCTCTGCTCTTACAAAACCAGACAAGCCAGGTCTGTGTACTCAAGGAGCGCTGGGGTCAGCCAGGGGTAAGATTGGATGCCACAGACAATCCAAGGATGGAAGAGCCCTAGCGGATGTGTGTGAGGCCCCAGGGACTCCAGCGAGGGAGGTGAGCTGTCCTGGGCATGGCCAGGGAGAGGCTCAGGCAGCAGGTGCTTAAGCAAAGTGCTGGGGGAGAAGCAATGGCTGGAGCATCTTGGAGGTGGGAAGGGGACCTGGAAGGTAGAGTTCAGGCTGCCCTCGGGGTTCCGGGGTCTGCATTGAACCTCCCACCAAACCTGGACTGAGAACATTTGGAAAGAAATTGCATCTGTATTGAGCATGTGCAGACTCTTTTTCTCGCCATTCCCTAAACCAGACAGTCTAACAGCTGTTTACACAGCACTTTCGACGTCCTTGGCATTATAAGTCACCTAGAGATGACAAAGTGTCCGGAGGGTGTGTGCAGATTATATGCAAATACTGCGGCATGCCGTGGAAGGGGATTGAGCATGTGTGAAGTTGGGGATCCACAGGGTCCTGGAACCAGGTCCAGGTCTAGGTGCCGAGTGGCAACTCTACTGAGAGAACCCAGGGGCCGTGCTCAGAAGCCTGGATCGCTGTACATGGCCTGTTTCATCCTGGGCTTCTTCCTCAGGCTGGATGTAACAGGGTGCCTTGCCCATCCCCAAGCCAATCACCGCAGGAGCGGCCCAAGGGTCCCAGCAAGGGAGGTGAAGGCCGGACTCACAGGTGTGCGTCTGTAGAATCCCCACACACTCACCACAGCCAAAAAATCTACACAAATATGCACAATGAGAGAGACACACACAGAGCAAACCAAAAGTACCCAGAAGTAGACACACTCACACACACATCCACAGACACACACACCCACACCTACAGACACACATACCCACAGACACACACACATACACACACACACACACATACACACACACACACAGGGGAAAACAAGCCTACGATGCACCCAGGAACCTTCAGCAGACCCAAGGACACCTGTGCGTGCCACATTTACACACAATCACATACACTCTCTCTTCCAAAATACACAATAGAAATTAGATCGAAGGGTCTCCCAGCCCCTCCCACCATGCCCTCCACCCCCCCCCCGCCACCCCGCTCTGCACCACGCGCCCCCACCACGTCTCCCCCCCCCAGGCCTTCCCTTCTTCCTCCAACAGAAGATTCTCCCTCCAGTCTTAAAATCAACCCAGTCTTAGAATCAAATGTGACCTCAGAGGGAAAGGGCTGGCTTAGGGAGTCCCAGCTGAGCAGGGACAGGTGAACTGGGGAGGAAGCGCAGTGTTCTGGGCCCACCCCAGTGGAGCGCAGCTGGGAGGAAAGGGAGGTTTGGCGCCCAAATCTGGAGGATTTGGGTCTTGCACTACCCCCTCCAGGGGTTGAGCAGAGTGGGAGACTCTCCTGGTACCCCACGCATGTCCTGTTGCCTGTGCCACATGTACACCCTGATCCCCCTGACCTGGTCAAAAGGCAATTTGGGCCCCAGCAGGTCGGTGGGCCTGACAGAGGAGGACGGGTGGAAAGGCAGGCGCCATTTGTCAAGTAATTCAAGAGCCTCGTTGGGTGGCTTGACGACTGACTGTGACTCCTTAAGACTCACCCACGTCTCAAGGGCCCTGATTTCTTTCTGGGGAAGGCTGTTCATTTCCCATCTGCTCTCAGAAGACCCTTTCTACTCACATGATCTGCAGCCAATGTGAAGGTCATGTCTGATTCCTTCTCTTACTCCGCTCATTACGCTGAGTCCAGGGTGGCTGGTGTTCTTCGGGGGCCTGGGAACCCATTTGTGTGCAAGGAAAGCTGACCACGCCTGTCCTCTGGTGAACTCACACTTGGTGAAAGAACATCAATCAGACACGCGGATATTGCATATCGTGTAGCGAATGCCTTGAGGAGGAGCAGAGAGACACAGAGGGGCAGTGTGACCTCAGGGAAGACAGCGGGGGAAGGGCTGGCTTAGGGAGTCCCAGCCGAGCAGGGACAGGTGAACTGAGGAGGGAGCCAGGTACACACCCGGTGCCCGAGCACCCGGCGGATGGGAGGAGAAGTGCAAAGGCCCTGAGGTGGAGTGGCTCTGGTGTGTCTGAGGTCACTGAGGAGAGCAGAGTGGGCCACAGTGGATGATGAGAACCAGGTCAGACATGAGCCTGAAATGGCTGGCTGTTGATCAGGCCAGGCAGGGGCTTGCGGGCTGCAGTGAAGCCTCAGTTTAGATCTAAAATGATGGAAAGGTGCTGGGGGACTGAACGCTGTCACAGTCCAAGTAAACTATGATGGGAAGCAGCTCTGGCCATTGAGTGGAGAAGGGTCTGGAATGGAAGGTGGAGTAGGAGTAGGCAGGCAGAGCCCATTGGGAACAACCCAGACCTCCAAGGGAGGTGACAGTCACCCCCAGGTGCACCTGGCAGCCAAAGCAGAACCTACACCACACCAAGCCAATTGGGTCACATCGTGGTCCATAAAAGCAGCCTCCCCTGGGACCTGCTGAGGCCCTGCTGAGTGCCCAGGACCGAACCGTGCAAGGAACTTTACATAAACAAGTCACTCCTGTGACCCCCTTTCAAAGCACATGCTATCATCCCATTTCACAGATTAGGACAACAACCCATCTCCTTCAGCCCTGGGTGCAAACATTTCAAAGCCACCTACACACACACAAAAGACCCAGAGTAAATAGAATTGGCTCAAACTATGAGATACTTTGAAGTTTATAAAAGAAAGATTTTTTAATTTTTTTTTCAAAAAAAAATTCCAAACTTGAAAAAAAATTTTGAGTTTTGTCTTCTAATTTCTTTCTTAAGATAAATATAATGTATTCCAACTTAGAAATAGTGAAAAGAGAAAGAGAAGAGGGAAATAAAGGTACACACGTGTCCCCATGATCCCCCCTCTCCACCACCTCTCTTAACCCTTGGTCATGCCCTCAGAGACAGACCCCATATTTCTCACAAGTAAGCTCACACCACAGTGGTGTTCTGCACATTCCACCGTGTGTGTGTGTGTGTGTGTGTGTGTGTGTGTGTGTGCTTGTTTGTTTGGGTGCTGGGGAGTGAAGCCCAGGCTCTTGATGCTAGGCACTCTGCCACCCAGCTACACCGGGCCTCCACCATTCATTCCAGTTCCCGTAGGAGGAGAGCCGTCTCCAGCGGTTCCTCCACTCCCAGCCACTTGAGTTGTGCTCTGGTTAATGAAGACTTTCACAACTTTCCCCCATTAAAATGAAGAAGAAAATAAATATTGAAACTGTATTGGTAATAAAAGAGAAAGACACTAGAAAATCCTAGGGTGAAATAAAGATCAGAAATACATTGCAGGGGGGAAGATAAATTTGTAATTCACCAAACTCCTACTACTGGAGATAAATGTGTGTGTGTGTGTGTGTGTGTGTGTGTGTGTGTACTTTTTCAGTAATGGGGATTGATCTTGGGGCCCTACTCACACTAGGCAAAAGCTCTGTCACTGAGCCACAATCCCAGCCCTTTTTATTTTATTTTTGTTTTGTTTTGTTTTGTTTTGTTTTGAGATAGCATCTCACTAAGTTGCTGAGACTGACCTTGAACTTGGAGTGTGAGCCACGGTGCTCAGCTGTATATCTACACTTTTATGA
The DNA here is from genome assembly GCF_045843805.1 of Urocitellus parryii. NCBI lineage: Eukaryota > Metazoa > Chordata > Mammalia > Rodentia > Sciuridae > Urocitellus > Urocitellus parryii. The sequence goes on along the minus strand of NC_135531.1, from coordinate 162,223,483 downwards.
ATTTGTTGCTTTGATCAAATAGTTCTGCTAGCTGCTCAGCTTTCTTCCACCTTGCATATTCATTCCAAGTTACTTTGTCCAATAGTTGTCAGGCAAAATCATATGAAGATCAATAATGCTATTGTCATGAATGACTGGTATTTATTTAGCTTTGGACGTGTGTGCACCAACCCCGTCACAGAACTTATTTGAATTTTAATTGCTATTTCCCCCCAAAAAGATGAATGAAGTTAGGAAGGTCTTTCCCACCTGATGGAAAAGGAGTCGGAAAGTCAGAGGACTAAAGTCACAGATCAAGGTCACCTGGCTGGGAAGTAGCAGGGGCAGAATCAGAGGCCAGAGCAGCCTGGTGGCCCACAGCTTGGCCCTTGTCATGGCTGCACAGTGAGACAGACGCAGCAAGCACAGCACGGCACACAGTAGGCACCCAGGAAAAGCAGATTGTTCCCTGGCCCCTCTCTGCCTGTGAATACCTACTGCTGGTGGGGAGCTGACCCCAGACTTAGGATAAGCCTCCGCTGACTCTCGAGCCCTCTTCTTCAGCTGTAGCAGCACCCAGGACAGAGCTATGGTTTCTCAACAGCAACTGATTTGTCTATATTAAAAGTCTCTAAAGTGACAAGTATATTAAAAATCCCCACAGGGTCTACCCAGTCACTCACCCAGCCGCCTGCCAACAGGCACAGCCCCTGGGTCATATGCTGGCCATGAGGGACACAGGTGCCGGGGGAACCCCACATGGCCCTACTCCTGAAAGGCAGGTGTTCCAGAACAAGACAAGCTATTCCAAGCCCTTTCCTTGCATCTTCTTTTCTTATCCTTGAAGGAAGCTGAGATGGGGAGGCACCTTTGTACCATCTCGCCTGTGAGAATGTCAAGGCTACAGGTGTTCACAGCTGCCAAGATGGTGGAGGTGCCCGTCTAGCACCATGGAAGCGCCTCCAGAGCCCGAGTGCAGCCACTGCACTGAGCTGTCATAAGGCTGAGCTTGAGGAAGCTCGTGGGCCTCAGGGAGGCACCTCCTTCAGCCCAGGCAGGCTTACTGGAGGAGATCTGGTGTGCCCAGAATGGAGCAGGCAGCAGAGACGGAGAGAATGGACTTCTAGGCAGAGGGAATGGCACCTGCAGGTCTAGGGTGCATCAGAAGAATGCAGATTTAAGGATCAGAACCATAATGGCTGAGGTTTACTGAGCACCTACTAGATAGACACCAAGTACTCGCCTAAGCATATTGCACATTGCAACTGATTCTTACAACACCTTGTGCACTAGGCATTGACCTTCTTTAGAGAAAGGAAAGATGTGTCACAGGAAATGAAATACTTGGACCCCAACAGACAGCGAGAGCGGGAAATCCTTGGGTCAACAGAGCTGGAGGAGGAACTTGGGTGAGACTGGGAAAAGGCTCCAGAGAGTCGTGGTCAAGTTTGCCACAACCTGAACAGAGACGATGCTCACCCTCACCCCAGCCCTCAGCCAGGGACACACTGTGCTTCCCTGGTCTCGTTTAGACACCGTGATGAACCCACTGAGGCAGGTGTCACTCTTCCCATTTGATAGGAAAGAAAACAAAAGTTCTGAAAAGATGAGCGACTTTGCCATCCGTGGAGGGTACCGTGGACGGGACCAGAACCCGGGTGCATCTGGCCCAAACGGCCAGCTGTTCCCATCTCAGACTGAGGAAGGCAGGCAGGGAGCAGGACCTCTCCCACCCTGATGGTCCGGTGCTCGCCCACTCCCTGTGGACCTGGGGAGACGGAGCTCCTGCTGCCTGCAGGTCACTTCCTGACGGTGGTTAAAATGGAGAATTGCAAAGAGAGGAAACTGCAGGAGGCATTCTCAGCATTCTTGCCTATGGCTGCAGCAATATCAGCTTTCTTTGGGGCACTGATTCGCTGAGGTAACCCCCCCAATGTTCCCTTCTGTACTGGAGAGTCTCCCCCTTCCAACTCCAGACGCCCGTCACCAGATTCCAGTAGGAGCCTCTGTACGGAGAGGCTGGCCCCGAGCCGGTGCTACCACGTGAGCGTCGCCCATCTGGAACACATTTGGGCACCAAAGGGCCATAATCATTGCTGGTCCTGAGAACATGCACCGCAGACAGTTCACTGGGGACTTTAAAGAAAAACCAAAAAGGACAGTCAACTATGTAAACAAGTGTGTGTGTGGGGGGGGGGGGACAACACTTGGTTTTGAGAGTGGTAGGGAGAGAAGTAACTGATAGAAAAGAAGCAGATTGGAAAATCTGTCGCCATGTGAGGAGGCGCTTCGGGCTCATTTTGCAGACAAGAAGACAGAGGCTCAGAAATGCTGAGCCCTTGGTCCAAAATCAAGCAGTAGCTGACTAGGGGTTGGAATCTGTCTGGTCCTCAAAACGAGACTCTTGAGTCCTAACCCAGTCTGCAATTTAAGAGGGAAAAAAGGCGACTTGAAAAGTCAAAATATATATATACTAAAATCAATATCTAGTTGGATATAAAAAGTTCATTAAATTGGGTCAGGAAAAACAACGAGTCAGTCTATCCTAACATATGAGGGAAGAAGAGCAGAATACGTGTAACTGAGGGATAAACATGAAAACTATTCGATCTTGGAGAACATTCAATGAAGTGTAAATAAAAGCAAGAATTTGCTATTTAAGAGCAAATAAATTCAGTAGAAAGCAGTAACACCTAAAGCTAGTGAAGAAGAGGAGAAATGAAAGAGCAGTCGAGCTGCTGGGCAGGTTTCCTCAGTTCTGCCTGGTTGGAAAATAATTTGGCCACATATTTCAAATGCCACGGACATTTTCATATGGGCTGGAAATTTATCTGTCGATCGTTCAAAGTGAAGACCAGTTTTTATCACAACAACTTCTTTACTTTTTTTTTTTTTTAAAGAATCAGAAACTATTACAATGTCCCAGCATGCAGGAACAGCACCAACCGTCAGGAGCAGGTATTCAAAACACACGGCCACCACAGGTCTTTCAAAGTTTCAATTACCAACACTGTCGTATCACAGAAAAATGCGTTTGCCAGGACATCAAGAGAAAAGAGGAGTTTGCAGAATGTTATCTAAACTGCGATGGAGATGATTAAAATATGTATCTGCAAATGGGCAGGGACAAGAAAGGAACAGGGACCAAATGAAGCCAGTTAGGTTGTTGGAGTGGTGGCTAATTTCTGATGTTACCCTTGATACAATATTGGTGCCAGAAAGAAAAAACATCACACTCATAAAGATGATGGCTCTGTGATGGTATCTGGCCAAATTCCTCCAGGGGCTAAAAATATGTTGAGAACTTCTAGAAGGCTCCATTAACTCTTTAAACTACCACTGTGGGACCATGGAATGTTAAAATAACAATAATAGTGATATAAAAGAGGCCAGTAAGTGAACGCTGCTTCCAAATTTACCAAGTCAGCTCTCAGGACATAACTTGAGCATGAGGACAACCTACTCCACCAGACCAAATATGGAAGAGTCGGAGGACAGGCGTGGCCGGCTACGGGCCCACCTCCCAGGGGGGTCTTTCCCTGCTGCCCTGTGGGGGCCGACCTTCTGGAGATCACAGGAGGGGGCTGCTCGGCAGCGCAGGGAACCCCCACCCAGAAGCTGGCCGTCTACCATGGACCGGGGACTCAGCACCGCGTCTCCATCAACGTGTGACGCACAGCACGCAGGGGACAGCAGCTTTCCTGTGCCAGGCTCTCTGGAGGGGACCACAGGGTTGGCCCGGGTGCACGCAGAATCCTTCCGCACGTTCCCTGAGCCGGGGTCTCCCTTCCACCTTCTAAGATGCTTCCTTCTTTCCGCTTCAGTTTTTAAGCTCACCCTCAAGTCCCCGTGGAGGGCCCTTAGCTGCACCGTGCTCAGACGGGTCCCTCTGTTGGCGTGTCCTCCTTCCTGAGATCCCAGGACCTGCCAAGAGAGAAGGGCATCTCCAGCCAGTGCCGCGTCCCCGCCGCCTCCGTCCTCATCCTCGCTAGCGGCTGAACACTTAAGGCAGGTATTAGTTTCTGGTGGCCACTGGCACAAATGGCCACCGTGGTGGTGGCTTACACAGGAAGCTGTTCTCACCACTCTGGAGGCTGAGGTGTGGACGCGGCTGCCCTGGGCTGACGCTGGGATCAGGCAGGAAGGGCTCCTGTCCTGTCACTCCTTGGCTCCTGGCCCGGTCACCCCCACCTCTACACCTGTGGTCACAGTGCCTTCTCCTTTTCTGTGTCAAATCTCCCTCTTACAAGGACGCTGTGATGGCATTGGGGAGCCACCCAGGTGTTCCAGAATCACCTCCCATTTCGAGCTCTGTGATTGAATCCCACCTGCAGAACCACCCCCTTCCCACTGCTGTGGAAGGTTCTGGGAATTGGACTGAACCACCCGGGTGGCAGCGTTCCTCTGTCCACCACACTCCATACTGTGGAAAGTCGGGAGGCAGAACTGGCCATGTCTGACCTAAAAATGGGGACGGGACATGCACCTCTTCTGTTTCCTGGAGACCTCCGAGGACACCACCTCAGCCCCAGCCGGCCCTTCTCTCAGCCAGCATCTGCTCCCTGTTTTCTGGACCAGGCTCAGTTTAGGCGCCAGGGATATCGATGACAATATAAATAAGACCAAGCCTTGCCCCTGAGTGGTGCGGGCCTCGCAGGGAATGATAGATTAGTAAAAGGGATAAGGCACCCTGCCCTGTGTCCCAATGAAGCTGTGTCCAAAGCCCTATGAACACCCAGCTGCCAGGCCGCACAGAGACATGAGGTGTGACTCTAGTCTTCCTGAGGGTGGCTAGGCAGGCAGCAGAGGAGCAGGAGCACTTGTCCTCGTGGTTGAGAAGGCCACCAAGGGGTGAGACAAGTCCGTCTGGGCAGAGGCTGGGGACATACCATCACTGTCAGGCCAGGGCCTACCTGGCTGATGAAGAGCGGCCTGGGAGCTGGCAGCCACGGGGGGGCCCCACAATGGCACCTCCAGAGCAGGTCACCCCCTTGCCCAGCCCTCCCAAGCACAGGAAGAGCCCCACAGAAATCTCCCCACAGCTCAGGGGTCCCAGGGTGCTCCCTGCAGGGGTGCTGACCCAATAGCGCAGCTGGGAGGCAGCCCAGATGTGCCTGTGCAGACCCTGGCTCCTGGTTCCCCATTTTTAAAAACAAAGAGGGAGCTGTAGGCTGACATGGAGGGTCATGGGGAACGTTATTCGGAGAGACAAAAGGCTCCATGTGATTCCATTTGTATTTCTAGAGCCCCCCGAATGGATGGGTTCGTGGACCAGGACAGGCAGAGAGGGAACCCTAGGAACTCACAAGGAGAAGGGAGTTGAGGAAAGGAGTCGAAGGGATGATGGCTTTTCACCCTCTTCCCAAGTGTGCTTTAAGTATTTTTTAAACAAGCACATCTTGCCTTCCGTAGCCCATTTACATAATCTCCAAGAACAAAATGAAAGAAGAAAACAGGTTTTTAAAATAATCAAAGCAAAGAACAAGGAGCACAGTTTTTTTTTTTTGTTTTTGTTTATTTGTTTGGTTTGGAGACGTGCCTGCCCAGTGTGCCCCCAAAAAGGGGACAGACCCATGTGTCTGAGACTGGAGGCAGGGAGGCCAGTCAGAGGCCAGAGAAGAAGAGAAGGCTCAAGTTGGAGCCCCAGCAACTATGGAGAAGAGGTAAAGAGAAGATGAGAGTCTCTAGACAAAAGCAAGTAACATGTAGCCCATGTTAAGTGGCAGAAGAGGAACGGCAGGCTAAATTGTGGAGGCCGAGCCTGGGGTGGTCATAAATCCTATGCAGTGGAGTGAATAGTGGGGATGAGGTCCTCCACTGAGAGGCAGGTCAGGGAGTGAGTGATGTTCCCAGGGAGAAAAGCAAACAGAAACGCAGTTTCTGTTGGGAGATCTTTGAAAAGGTCGCCCTCCTCCCTGAGATCCATCTTTCTTACAGTGGTCTCTCTTTCTACAGTGGAGAAAGGGGGACAGCCCATAAGAGAAGATCTCATGCTCTTGGGCCAAAGGCATGGGCTCCAAGGAGACAGGGTGTCTCAGTACCAGGACAGACCCTCTGGCCCCAGAGTCTCTCCTACAGAGGTTTCACAAGTTAGTAACAAGGTGACAGCCACCTGGCCCTCTCCCCTGGGATGCACCCAGACTGCCTCCCTGTAGTTGGCTCTGATCTCTTGCCAGCTCAGTGTCACCCAGTACAAAGCCATGCCTCCATCCCAGAGGCCCCTGTGTTAATCCATTTCCCATTGCTGCGGAAATACCTGAGGCTATAACAAAGTGCCTGAAGCTGGGCACTTACAAAGAAAAAAGTCTACACAGCTCACAGTTTTAGATATTGGAAGTCTAAGACTGGGAAGCCTCAGCTGTTGAGCTGCTGGTGAGGGTCCCCTTGGGTAGGTCACAGCATTGCAGAAGGTACTATGGCAGGAGTAGGAGAGAAAAAGATTTGGGGGGCAGGACAGGAAACTGGAGAGCCAAGACCAGCCCTGCTGGTTCTCAATCCCTCCTTGAGAGCAGCTCTGATCCCTTCCAGGACACGCCCCCCAATGACCTAAATTCCTCCCCTGCCCACCTCTTAAAGGTTCCACGACCTCTTAATAATGTCATGCCCGGGACCAAGTCTCTAACACTGAATCCTTGGGGGACACACTCCATCACATCCAAACCTCAGCACCCCAGGGCCACCGTCAGTACGTCCATAGCCAATCTCCAAGGAGACCCCACGGCTCCCGGCCTGGGCAGGTGAACCTGCGCCTCAGCAGGCACCACCTTGGGGCAGGACCTGGGAGCTGGGTGCTGCTCCTGGCTCTGCAGCTGGCCTTTCCTGCAGGAGCTAGAGAGGTCACCTCAGTGGGAAGGGACAATTAGAACATAAGGAAGCCAGCGTTTTCCCTTTCTCCAGTGACATTCACAGCATACCCCCCTTTGGTCAAGGGACATATGACTTGTCTTGTAAAAAGGATAATCGCCATGTGATGGGCTTTCAAATTCCAAATTCAGCCAGCCATGTCCCGGTGCCGCTGCTGAGTGTCCCCAGACACAGCCCAGCCCAGCACAGGAAATGTCCACTGAGATGAACAGCCTGTGGCCAGAGTTGTCAGGCGCGTTCCCGTATGAAACCAGCCGGCCCCACGTCCCTCAGCTCCTTGGTCACATCATTGATCAATTCCAATGCCAGGGCCTTATCTTCCTGGAAAAGCCACAGGCCATTATGTCTCCGTTGCACTGATGTGAAGGAGAAGGAACCCACGATCTCTGTGGTCACCGGCCTGAGAGCTTTCTTACCTACAAGGCTCCATGAGTTGGCAACGGGGACAGCTCGCCTCCTTTTATGGATGAGGAAACCAAGGCTCTGAGGGGCAGTGACTGGGCCAAGGTCACGTGCAGCTGGTGGCGTAGAGCCAAGAGCTAGTCCCTGTGAGCCCTGCTTCCACCCACCCACAGTCAGGCTGGCGGGGAGTGCGCCAGGTGTCCAGGCGGGTGTGGGTGTCTGTGCAGGACCCTGGTGTGGTCCCTCCCTAGGCCATGGCGGCAGGCTCCCCTCCGCAGGCGCATTGGGACAGGAACTTGCTGCCTTTGATGGACAATGCACCTGATCCCGTCCTCTGTCTGTGACTCAGAGTACAGAAGCTGGGGCCACCCGGGACCTGCCACCTCCCCAGACACGCTACAGCATCTGATGGGGTCACCTCCCACTGACCCACAATGTGAGAAGTCACCCACTGAAAGTGCCTTCACTGAGAATCCTGGGAGAGACCAGATCAGGCATCGCACGCCTGGGAACAGATCAACATGTAAAATTGGAACCGTGGTTTCTACCGAGTCTATGGCTTAAAAAACAACCCAGGCTGAATCTCCACGAAGCCTCTGCATCCTGCTCCCTCTCCCTTTGATACCAGAACTGTGGATTGTAGCTGGGTCCATGGGGAAAGGCCTGCGTCAGCTTCTCTGGCCGTCGGCTGACCACGTGTTGAAGTCGTGGCTGACGGCACAGAACAGAAGCGCACTCTCCTTTTCCTTTATTTTCTATTGGTTGGAAGGCTGAGGTGATGGCAGCTGCCAGGGAAGCCACATTGGATCATGAGATGCCAGTCACAGGATGAGACGGCAGAGGGCGGGGGCTGGGTTCCTGGTGTCCCCGGTGAATCCAGTCAGGAATGCCTGCCTGCTCGCCTGCCTGTGGATTCCCCCTTTGCAGCTCCATCTTGCTGAAGCTACTGTTATTGGAGGGTTTTGTTCTTCTGCAGCTAGACATAACTATACCTGATAACTGATCTGTGTCAAGAACTTCCAAAGGGCAGCACGTTGTATTTTCCACCTTGTGCCCCCATTTGGAGCCTCGTGCCTGCCCTGCAATGGAGGCTGGAACAGCCGCAAAAGTGGAGAGTTGAGGCAGCCTTGGGAAGTCCCTAGAGCATCCCTACCCATGCCCGAGTGGGTCCTTTCCCCGGCCCCGAGAACCCACTGCCCCATGAGCCCTGGGTTGGTGAGTGGCCTCCACACCTGCATCTGAGTACCTGACCCTCCCTCTGATCCACCACCTCCTTTCATTCCTCGCTGGCCTCCTGGCCTCCATCTCTTCCCAGAGAGATCTGAGAGGGATCTCGTTGACTCTCAGGTCTGGACAGCCCCTACCCTCCTCTGCTCAGGAATCTACTCAGGGCCCTCCTCTCCCACTACCAAGGGTCACTCCGAGACCCAGTCTGGAAAAAGGAGGGGGGAATGTCTCCTTCTTTGAAATTCAAAATACTTTCCAACCCTTGCACATCTGGAGATGTCCCATAAAATGGCCTGTGTCCCGATCCTCACAAAACCTCAAAAGACAGGATAAAAGGAGTCCTGCGTTCCTGGGTGGCGACAGTTCGCTGGACTAAGCTTCGTGTCCACTGGGCGAAACTGGGCCTGTGCTCTCCAGTCGCAGTGCCCTTCACCTGCTCGGGGCCCCTCCTCCAGGGCCTGCTCCACCAGGAGGCATTTCTATATGCGCCAACCCTCCTGGACACGGTGATGGTCACGGCACCAAAATATCTTGGTGTAGATTTGGGATTTCATATATGCAAGGATGACATTTATGCCACAACTAAAGGAGGCTGCTTAGAATGGTCCAGAAAGAGTCAAAGGGCAAGGTGGCAACACACACAGAGGCACAGATATGTGAGAGGATGTGAAGTTTTCTGGGAAAAGAAAGAATCCTGCATTATTTACCTGGAATTTTTTAATAGGGTCGGCGCACACTCTTGCTTTTGCCTACTTGTGTCCCCTGCATGGTTCCTACAGGGACTTTGATATTCTGATCCCTGGGACTACAGAGTAAATCCTAAATTCCTTTGACTGGCAGATGCATCAGTCAGGTTGGGCCCCGTGATGCTGTGATAATAAACAATCCCGAATCTCAGTGGATAGGCATGAGGTTTGTATTCCCTTGGTTCTCACACATGCTCTTTGTCCATTGTAGATTGTTGGGTCAGGAACACAAACCAATAAAATCTCCATTCCCCCATGTGCCAGCGTGTCACTGGGGAGAGCAAGGGATGCGCTGAACTGAGCAGGGACAAACTTTCACTGGGAGCAACATGTGCCGTTCACGTTTGGATGTTGGCCAAGTGTTCTGTGGTGGCTGCTCTGCTGCAGGCTGCAGGGAAGATCAGTCCTCCCCTGGGCTGGAAGGAGAGGAGGGTCCAGAGCTCACAAGCACACTGTTGACCCACTACGGCTGAAAGTGCCCCCAAACGCGTGCTACACACTAAACCCTCACCGCAGTGGGATTGACAGGTGGCCTTTGGGAAGTGGTCAAGTCATGAGGGCTGCATCTTCATGAATGGATCAGTGCCTTATAAAACGGCTGGAGAAGAGCAGCCCGGGCCCTTTTTACCCTTCCCACCTTCTCCCAGGTAAGGACGCAGGAGAACACCCTCAGCAGCTGTGAGCCCTGGCTCTTGCCCTTGGCCTTCCCGCCTCCATTTGCCAATTGCCCGCTTGCAGGGTTTTGCTAGAGCCATACAGACCAAGACACACCCCAGCACACAAGGCCCTTCACCCTCTGACTCATCCCTGTGCAGCCTCTGGGCAGGTCCTCTCCCCTTTCCCTGGTCTCAGCTCAACCACCTGGAGTTTTAGGAACGTCCATGCATGTGACCTGCAGCTCCTTCGCATGCTATTCTGTCTGTTCAGGAAGTAGTCCCCTATTTTCCAGGGTGCATCCTTCACATTTCTTGACACTCCACTGAGGAAGTCCTAATTGGGTAAGCCTGGCATTGCCCCCAATCCTGCACGCGCCAGGCTGAGCCTTGGCTGCACCATTGGCATCGAGAGCTTAGCGCCTGCCCTGTGCATGCCCCTCCCCCACTGAAGCGTGAAGGTGCCCATCAGGGAGAACAAATATTCAATAAATGATGGAAGCAGCAGCATTCCCTGGATTGCAGACTCCAAGGCCTGCAGTAGAGGGGCCTAGGTTGGAGCTGGCATTTCTAGAGAGTGTGTGTCCCACCCGAAGGGACAGGAGCCACTCAGCATTTGGGGTCATGAGAAGATGGGACCTGATGTTGCCACACCTCAATTCTCCCAGAGAAACCCAGCATCTGTATTTCCATGCAGAAGCTCCTAATTTCTTGATGTGCCGATGACGGTCTGCTACCATGTCTCCCAAATGGGTTTCTGGGATCAGGCAGCCTGGAGGGTGATCCTGACCCTGCCACCAACTGGTCCTGCAGCTTGGGCCTAATTAAGTAACTCATCTGAACCTTGGTTTCCTCTTCTGTAAACGACAATGATCATAATAATGCTTCATATATTGTCATGAGGATTAAAGGATGATGAATCTGGGATTAAAGCAGTCAGCGCAGAACTGGGTTCTTAGTAAGTACTCATTAAGTGCTCGTTATTAATATCATTAAATAATTGCACATCTAACTATATCATCATGACTCTGATAAGGGCCCAAGGAGGGGGAGGGAAATGAGTAAGTTCTGAGAATAACTAACAGGGGCCTGACCCACGGGGGAGGGGCAGGATGATCCTCGGAAAAGTGACGATGGAGCCGGGGTGAGCAGAGACAGCAAATCATCTGGGGACTTGGGTAGAATCTACAGCAAGTACGAAGCCCTAAAAAGGACAAAGTCAAGTCAAGAAGGAAAACAGAATGAGCTTGTTCCTCTTCAATAGTGAGAAGAATAACATTTCTGGAAGGGAAGCTTCTCCGGTTAAATTCTTCCGACAACGTTTTCATAGGCAGCGCTCATTCTGTGGCCACCAGCCCTGTGGGGCTTCTGCAGGCATCCTGATCGGCGGGGGCCCAACAGCCTGACAGCTCACTTGGAAATGCTCATGTTCACCAGGCCCCGCATGCCACCTGGCCCGTGGAGCACCACTGTCCTTCACTGCATTCAGTGAACATCCAGACAGCCGACTGCAATGTCCCCACCCATCTGAAGAAACAATAAGACGACCTCACGGACGTGGCTCTTCACAGGGCTGTGCTCAGCTGGCCTGGCTCTCATCCTTCTGTGGCCTCGCTGGGTCTGCACGGAGACGACCCAGGCCAACGCAGCAGCCCTCCTTCATTGACCTGCCTCACCAGAAATGCTCACAGGACCCGAGAGCAATGGATTGGCAGAAAGTGACTGCCGAGGGGTGAGCCAGGGGTCCCGAGCCCTGGCCTCAAGGAAAATCCTGATGGTGCAACAGCTGGGAGGCTGAGTGGGCAGCTGCTGGCCTCCAGTGAGCACCAGGGGCCTCTGGGCACTCTGCAGATGGAAGGCCTGTTCTACCCTGTGGAGTCCCACCCGCCTTCTAGAAATCCAGAAGCAGGGCTTGTTCTGAGTCTTTAAATTTCCCTAAGTTTGCATTTCTACATTTCCTTTTAGAAAAACTAGGAAAAAAAAAAAAAACACAGGTTAAGCTAAAAGAGGAAGGAGGGAGGAGGAGGATGGATGGAAGAACCCCTTCGAATCCTACAGCTCAGTAGTGACGCAGGCAGGTGCAGCTCCGGTGCCTCCCAGCTGAGCCGTGGTGGAGCTCACAGCTTTCCTTAACTGGCCTCCAGAAGGTGTGTTGAACCAACGTGCGCGTGAATACACACACACCGGGCAGAGCGTTCCGTTTCATGACCACACCGTCACTTATTCAGCCAATTCCTTGTTTTTGAATTTTTAGACTCCTTCCAAGATTCCCCTATAGGAAATAGTGCCCACTGGGGAAATGGTTATGATAATAAAGTTCAGGCCGACTCAGGACTTTAGCTCCTGTCACCTCATTTTGTGCTCAGGCATGCCTGCTCCAAGGGTTGGCGTCTCCCTCCAAGGGGAGGGGGCTCAGCGTAGGGAGGGAAGGACCAGATTTGTTCTATGTATAAGGCACGAATGTGCAAGAGTCCAAAAAACAGGTGTGCACTGCATCAGTGTATTGAGACTCCCGGGGGTTGGAAGAGTGGAGATTAGGAAAAGCACTACCTTTCAGCCTCCTGGAGGGTGCAGATGTTTAAAAGTTCAGGGTCCACCCATCCAGACCTTTTGGATTCCTGAGTCACTTTATTATCCCACACTGACTATGGCTTTCTAGTCTCCAAATGCCAATCTGGAAGAAGCATGAGGTAAGCAGGGCACAACTCCTCTGGCCTGTTCATGACACTCATCAGTTTGCAAAAGACCGCACTCGGAAGATTTAAAAAGGCCTGATCCCCTCCCGCAGCCGATTCGCACCTGGTTCCCAGCTGGGGTTCTTGTCCCTGCTTCCGGGGCCCAGTAGCTTTGAACCAGGAGCCACACAGCCGTGATGAAGAGGGTAATGACACTTGAATGGGGTCCAGGCCCTGCGCTCACTCGGGGCCAGAACAGGCTTGCTCCTCACCCTCTGAAATGACTCCATAAACAAGCAATTGAGGTGGTGAATTTATACGCATAATATCCTCATTAGCTCCTTTGAATTATGATTATGTTTTCCTATTTGAATTTTTTTTCCCACAGATGATAGAAGTCTTAATATGCCAATAAAAATACATCTGAAGAGATTTTCAGAGGGAGATCTCAAAGCCCTGTATAAACATTAGCTCATTAATCCTCTTCTCATCCTGAGAGATGGGCAGCTGTCAGGCCTTATTATCCCCATTACACATGAGAGAAACTGAGACCAGGAGATTAAATGGCACAGTAGCCGGGAACAAAGACTTTGCACAGGCTGGTTTGTTTTGTTTTTTTTTTTGTTGTTTTTTTTTTTTTTTTTTTGTACCAGGGATTCAACCCAAAGGCACTTAACCACTGAGCCACATCCCTAGCCTTTTGTATTTTTTTATTATTATTATTTTCAGACAGGGTCTCACTATGTTGCTGAGGCTAGTTTTGAACTTTCAATCCTCCTGCCTCAGCCTCCCTAGGCACCGCCCCACCCGGCTACTCAGACTTTTGTGCAGCTCACTAAACCTGCTGGGGTGGAGGAGGAAATGCATACAGGGGGCGCCAACTCTATGCCAACAGGTGCTGCCTCCTGTTACTTGGCATTCCGTCTGCCTCCCATTGAGGCCCCCGGGAACCCTGCAAGCTGCTCTTGCTCCAAGTTGCCCCACCGAGTCAGGAGCCAGGGTGGGATTCAATCCCAGGTCTGTTCGCTGTGCCGGACAGCTCGTCTCAAACCGAGCGCAGAGAAGCCACCAATATCACACAGAAAGCTGCGACATTTACCCCAACGCGTTTCACAAAGTGGCGGTGGGGAGGTGCGCACAGTGTCCGATACGCAGGGCGGTTTCTAGACTTTGGCTCCTGTAACACCGGCAAGGGTCGGACTGCTGCTAGGTGAGCGCCAGTGTGGAGCAGGGGTGAGAGGTCTGGCACCCCGACTCCTCGCGATGCTGAGAGGCATCGTTTCTGCTACTATTACTGTTATTGTCCTCGATGTGCGTGTAGTTATCACCTCTCCCCCTGTAAGCTTTTCCGTCTCCACTGGGAAACGCGGAGGGGGGGCGGGGAACACACATAGGAATAAGGGCCGGAGCCCACTGCCCAGATCTAGGTGAGCCCCAGCAGCTTCCACGGAGGACAGCCCCAAGCCTGTGCGGACTGATCGTCTCCAGTTACCTGGTATCCGTCTATAGAATTTTCAATTATGTATGACTAATTTCGCACAAAGTCATTATTTAAAGCAATTTGTCTCTCTGTGAGAGGCAGCACCTTCCCCTTCCTGGAAGGCGGGCGGGGAAAATGTCAATCCGCAGTGCTTCTTCGGCTGGAGCGAGGAAGCGGTCACAAGAGTTCAAAAGAAGAAAATAATGAGCAGGTAAGTCATCACATGTAAAATCCCTCCTCTGTATTATCAAAATACAAATTAATTATAGATAAGATCAAACGAGTTCTCTTTAATGTAAGGTTTTCCCAGAGAAGGTAATGAAAACCGCACAGAGGGAGGGGGGGAGTGGAGGGATGTGTGGAGGGACCACGTCCTGGAGGCGCATCTCTCTGCAGACACGGAGCCCCCACGCGGCTCCTGGAGGGCCTTCTGCAGAGCTCTGTGCTGTGCAAATCAAATCGGGTTTATGGCATGAGGTGCTAACTCCCCGTGTGATCTCATCCCCATGGGTCACTTTCGACCTGATGGTAAAACCACCTCTGACAATTACACCGGCCAACCCCGGGCAGTCCACAGGTAGGAAAGCCAGTCCCCAAGTCCTGCAGGCCCAGCTCAGGAGGCCAAGGAACTGCGGTCAGGCCTCAGCAGGGCTTGCATTCCTGATCTTCCAAGTAAGGACCACAGCTGAAGTCAGCCAGTGAGTCATCTGCCTTTGAGGGAGGGGGAGAGGCCGCCCCACCCCCACCGGCTGTATGTAAGGCTAATATTCACATGACAGCAAACATTTTCAAAATAATAGTCCTGTGTACTTAAGGTTAATCAGAACGGGCGCCATCCAACTTGCAAAGGTAGCAATTTTCCTTCATTAAAGCCAAATCAAGAAAGAGAACTTTGGGATTCCTTAGGGCTAATTACAAGGTGTTAATAATAACAATATAATGGCAGTAATTTTCCAGCTTTGCTCAAACCCATAATCTGCTTGAGTGCCTTATAGGATTGTCTGTGAGTTTATATAAAGCCAAGTGTTAGTCCAAAAATGTTTTCAGTAATTTCATTTTTACATCATGTCTCTCCCGAGTGTTTATGATGATGTGGTAATTGTTGGTGGAGAAGGTGCTCTCTGAGGAGGAACAAGTAGCAGCCTGACACTTCAGCACTCTTCTCTTTCCCTTGAAGTGCACCCTGGGAAGGAGCCATGAGTTCAGGTCCAGGCACACAGCAGGCCCTGTGTGCTTGGGACTCTAGGTGCCTCCGGGGTCACCAGGCTGCTCCTGGATGGGACCCAGTGAAGGGAGGGGGGGGTGGAGCATACCACGTTGTTGAACCCCTTGGTATTGTGGCCAGGTCCACCTGCACGCAGGACACCCTGCTCCTGAAGGGTCAGCAAAGGCGAGATTTCCCAACTCCACCGTTCGCCTCCCAAACCGTTCTGTGGACCAGTTGCAAGAGGTATTTCTTCTGAGGCTGTTAACTCCCCAGATGTCCATCTCAAAACTTTTGTCTCAAAACTCAGAAGAGAGGCGTTGGAGGTGGAGTCCCAGAGGGGGAACACTCTCGCTCTGCATGGGCAAGGCCCTGGACCTGATCCCCAGGCCGAACCAGAGTAGGAACTCAAAACAGACAGAAGAGAGTCGACCCAGGCGGCTTGAGGGTTCCCCTTCATTTACCTCCTCTAGGTCCCCGTGGAATGACCCCAGTCACTTAGAAGAGACTGAGACTTTCAAGAGCCAGGAAATCCAGCATCTCTCACTCTCTCTCTTTAGACTGCCTAGGGGGGAATTCTTCTAGATTTTTGGACAGGAAAAAACGAAATTGTCTGGTATTGCCAAGTTGGGGTCTGAAGCCAGTTTTTTACAACCAATTTCTAAATCTGATCATAAAAGTTGCTGATGGAAAAGCTGAAAGGATACGAAGCCCGTGTGGTTTGGCTGACTGTGTGAGGCTTCCCTGAGACTCATCAAGTCTGAGAAATGATAATTTGTCCTAATTGGGTTGGAACCACCGAGACACAGGCACCCTTCTGGACTGTTCGGTTGGGAGTTTATGAGCCCGACGGTAGGATCCGTGCTTTCCTGGAATGTGAGACTCTTTCCCTTTGGGCCTCCCGGGGCGGGGGATCAGACGTGAAGGGGGCAGGGAAGAGGCAGCTGCTTGCTTTCAGGGTCCCCTCCCAGCGAGTAGAAAATAGCCGTCCATTATGGGGTCCCCACCGTCCAGGTGAGATGCCCCCATCAACCCTACGACATGAACCGTGAAAGCACAAAGACCAAAGCCGACTTCTTGTCCCCGTGAGGTTGAGCTGGGGGTGCTCAGGAGGCTGAGGCCCATCGAGAGGAATGGGTGCACTCAAGGTCACCTACTCAAGGTCACAGTGACCACATCAGAAGAAAGTCAGGCTTTTCCCTTCAGGTCTAGAGCACCCCAGGTTGTTTGAACAGTTTGTGGGGGAAACACAAACTTGAAAGGCCACCGAGATGCTGGGGAGGGGAAGGCTGAGGACCCCTGGCCAGCGGCAGTTTGCAGAATGCAAGGCACCGGTTCTTCCGTAGGACGGGGGTGGGCCTGCAGCAGACACCCTAGCCACTCGGCCTTCCTTGTTCACAGAAGGCTAGTTTTGTTTGAGTAGCAATATGCCCATCCCCGGGGGTAAATCATGGGTGGTCTAAGCCAAGAGTCAACAAAGGACTGACTACAGGCCAAATTTGGCCCACTGCCTATTCTCTGCACAGCCAGCGAGGGAAAAAAGTGTTCACTCTTATGTCTACCTGTGCGCACACACACATATGTTCATGAAGGTGTATCTAAAGATTAAAATCAAAAAAGCTATTGTGAATTAATAACTGTATGAAATTTAAATTTCCACGTCGATAAGTTTGTCAGGGTGACCCGCTGTCCCAGTCAGACCTGGAGGGGGAAAAGCCTGCTTTCTTCTGATGTGGTTAACTGTGACCTTGAGTAGGTGACCTTGAGTGCACCCATTCCTCTGGCCAGGCCTTAGCCTCCTGAGCACCCCCAGCTCAACATCATGGGGACAAGAAGACTGCTTCGGTCTTTTGCATTTTTAGTATAAGTATGTCCCAAATATTGCACAAGATAGACTTATACTGAAAAAAAAATTTTTTTTGCTGGGTGTGGTGACTCACACCTGAAATCCCAGCAGCTCAGAAGGCTGAGGCAGGGGAATCACAAGTTCAAAGCCAGCCTCAGCAAAGGTGAGGCACTAAGCAACTCAGTGAGACCCTGTCTCTAAATAGGGCTGGGGATGTGCCTCAGTGGTTGAGTGCCCCTGAGTTCGATCCCCGGTACCAAAAACAAACAAACAACAACAACAAAAAAATCATTTGGTATTTATTTGAAATTTAAGTTTAATCGAGGCGGGGTGTAATTTGTAGAGCACATGCATATGGAAGGCTCTGGGTTCAATTCCTAGCACCAAAAAAATAAAATAAAATTGGAATCAAAGGTGAGGACACATCCAGAGTCGGACGGCCCTGGCCACAGCTGTCTCTCCACGTGTCCCCTGGAGGCTGTCCTGCTACTGCAGCAGAGTTAGGTCGTCATCGCACAAGGCATGGGGCCCAAAGCCCGGGATACCCACTGTCTGGCCCTTGACCAGAAATGTCCACTGACCATGGTCTGAGCCAATCGTGGCATCTGGAGTCCCTCTGTAGGCAATCACACTCCAGTGGCCATGTGACCATGAGGCCCAGGAGGTCTGCGGGGACTCCAGGGAGGTGTCACACCTGGGGGAACTCAGAGCAGCTCTGAGGAGCCCTTTCCTCTCCCTGTCCTCCTTCTTCTCTGTGTCCAGCTTGGGAGGCTGGGGTGAGGTTATGAGGCTTGGAGCTGTGGCCACCATTCATGGCACGAGGGACACTTCAGCCACTCCTCAGGACGAGGCAGTGGAGAGGTGAGGCGCTAAGCCACTTCTGATATCGTTAACTGGGACCAGGGACTCCCCACCAGCCTCTTCCCACCAGCCTCTTCCCACCAGCCTCTCCCCACCAGCCTCTTCCCATCAGCCTCCCTCACTCCAGTTTGAGGGGGAGTTGGTTAGTTGGTTTTGTTTTCTGGTTTGGTTTGTTTGTTTATTCGTTTTTGTTTTGGTTTGTTTTTTATTTTGCTTGTGGTTTGGGGGTAGGGATTGAACTCGGCCTATACACGCTAAGCGGTAGCTCCACCACTGAACTCCACCCCCAGCCTCCCTGTCAAGTATTCCTAACATAGGGGCTTGTGAAATGGGTTGGGAAAAAAAAATACATCGTTATTTTCACCAAATTGTAGTATTTTCTGCAATTATGAATATATGCAACGATTCATGATAGCATTAGCAGAGGCTGGAACTGCTATCCTGTCTGTCCCCCAGCCTTCAAAGATTCACCTCTGACCCACGTGCATTTGGCCCATGCCGGTATCGCTGAATGTCCCAACCCATTACTGCATCAACTCAGAGTTCAAAACCTCATCCAAGTTTCACCAGATCAAAGCTCTCAATTCCTATTATCAGAATCAGATACGGGGCGAGGCTGTGGGTAAGAGCCGTCCTGGGGCAAAATTCCTCTCCATCTCTGGACTTGTGGGGCTAGAAAACAAGTTATCTTCTTCTAAAATGCAATGCGTGAGGCATGGGATAGCAGTTATTGGCATTCCTGATCAAAGAAGAGAAAATGCGGGAGAACCATGAATCTCCAGTCCCCAGCCATTTTGAAATCGAGTTGGGAAACCGAGGTCACAAGGCCTGGGAATGGTCCCTGGTGGCTCTCGACGGTGCCTCTGAGCTTGAGCTGCCTGGGGAACCATCTTCTGTCTCCCTGAAAGGTGGAGTCTGCAGCCGAGTAGCTTCAGGAGAGGGTCCCCCGTGAGCAGAACACGGGTGATGGCAGCCTGCCTTCCTCTTGGACTCCAAGCTCGAAGAACTTCTGCAGAGGTAAAAGGTGCCTGCATGCCACCGGGACTCACTCATTAGACAAGAGGCCCCTCCACAGACCCTTGTTCCTCTGTATTCCTGGCTTCTGCTCTGATGACCAGGGGGACCCACTGAGGCAGTGTTTTTAAAGATCTGTGACTGAACACCCTGAATTTTGATCCACTGAGGCGTTGGTGAAAGGTGAGACACACCTGGCCTTCTCTCCAGAGCGTGCTTTCTCAACGGTGAATCTTCTAACTTTAGCATCTTTTGATAGCACGTTCAGCGTCTGGGTAAGCCGAGGGTTTCCCCAGATCACCAAGTCCTTCTTTCTCTTTTGGCTTAACAATTCTTCCCTCCACCTATTTCCTGCCACGTTTCCCTGTTCGCATCAAGTGGTAAACCAGGATGCACCTTCAACACCTTGCTAGGAAATTTCCTCAGCCCGCCCGATGTTCCCATTCATTTAATATTAAGCTCCTTGCCTTTTCCAGCTTCTGGAAACTCCCCATGATCCTTGGCCTCTGATCCTGAATCACTCAGGCCTTGCTTCTGTTATCACAACTCTTTCTCTTTTCTTTATTAAGATCCTGGGTGGACTCTGGGCCCGCCTCAAATCCAGGATCATCTCCCTTTATTATGTCTGTTTTCTGTTGCTATAACAAAATACCTGAGGCTAGGAACATTATAAAGAAAAGAGGTTTATTTAGCTCACAGTTCGTAGGTTCGAGGGCGTGGCTCTTGCATTGGCTGGGCTGTGGTGAGTACCAAATGGCAGATGACATCACAATGGCAGGATTGTGTCAGAGGGAGAGATCACATGGTGAGACAGGAAGTCAGAGCAAGACTGGAGTCTCAAGAGACCTGTGTTAATCTCTTTTGGAGGACTTCCCACTGACCCCACTCCTAAAGGTCGCAGCTCCTCTCAACTCTGCCACCCTGAGGATCAAGCCTCCTTATAACTTACTGTGACATGCACAGTAAGCGTTTATTGATTGGCCCTTGGGGACCAAACCAGGTGCCAACCATGGCCCTCCTGATCTCGGAGCTTAGTCACCTCTGTAAAATCCCTTCAGCATGCGAAGGAACAGTCACGGTGTTGGGGACTGGGGTGGGGACATCTTAGGGGTGCCGCTCTGCCCTCCTCAGCTGCCAGTAGAAATCGTGGACAATCCCATAGCATACCTCTGTCAGGGTCCATGTCCTGCAGTGCCCTTTACAGTCACCACCTCCTCAGAGTTGGAGGGGCTGGTGGGCTTCTGCCAGCTTCTGCTAATTAGTGAACTGAAAATACACACATCTACAATGGCACATGTTTACTTTTTAATATGCAGGTGACTCAACTTCAACATAATGGGTCTCCTTTGTGATGGTACATGTTTCATTTTAGCCTAAAATTTCTTTTTTTCCAAAAAGAATTCTTAGCTTCACAAAACTTCTACAGTATAAAAGAAGGTTAAGAATACCTGTATTTCCCAGGGTGGGAGGGGGGACACAGGTCTTTAGTCCCAGCTGCTCAGAGGCTGAGGCAAGAAGATCACACGTCTAAGGCCAGCGCAGGCAACTTAGTGAGAACCTAGCCTAAAATAAAATTTTAAAAGGGCTGGGCATGTAGCTCAGGGGTAGAGCACTTTCCTAGCATGTGCAAGGCGCTGGGATCAATCCCTAGAACTGAAAAAAAAAAAAAAATAGCCCATAGTAAGTGATCAATAAATATATTTGCAGCTTACACCACTGGTAGTGAATTTCTGTGATTCCTGCAGGGAAAGGCAACCCTAAGTGACGTGGGACTGCACATTTCGTGACCCACAAGAGCAAAGAAATAGAGCCCCTGTCTCAGCTCTCTGCACATGGAGCTGGCAACCCTTGTCCTTTTCTCTTGCTGTCACAGAGCACCTGAGGCTGAGTGACTTGTAGAGAACAGAGGGTTATGTTGCTCACAGTTTCAGAGACTGAAGTCCATGTCCGGCCACCTCTGGTAAGGGTCTCCTGCTGTGTCAGGTCGTGTGGGAAAGTGAAGGGCCTTTCATATCCCCTCATCCAGCCCAGTGAAGCCCCAGTAGTCTCTAGTCACTAGTCACCTCTTACGGGTCCCACTGCCCCCCAGCACGGTTCCATTGGGGACTAAATTCAACCAGCTCTACAGGGGACAAGCCATATTCCAGCCAGAGCAGACTCCTGGGGGCCCAGCCCATGGAGCGGGGAGATCCCTTCACAGTGCATTATGCAATGGCATGAGGTGACCATATTTCCGTGGCGGGGGGCGGGTCGTTCACACAGCTGCTCACTTATTCCACAAACATTTCCTGATGCCTGCTTCGTGCCAGCACTGAAGCGCCCGGCCTGCCAGGGGCTGGCTCCCTCTTGTAAGTCGCCACCTGGAGGAGGTGGCCCCGACCCCCCTGGGGAATGAACGCCCTCCTTGTTTTCATGCCATTCTTTATTATACCTCCTTATGTTGCCATCAACATACCTGAAGTCTCCTTCTGCCGCAGTCCGGCTGCAGCAAAATAGCTGGGGGGTGACGAATAACTTGTGTACGTTGATACAGCAGGAATAGGAGCCATTTATTGTAGGACAACAGAGCTATTTATACATTTTGCACAGCTTATCTTAATTAGCATAAACTAGATACATCAGTCAACCAATAAGGAATCTCCACACTTAATGGCTCACTTTTGTTACTTCTCAAACCACTCCCTCTGACATTTTGCCAGGCACCATCCAGACTTGTTTACGAACTCTAACATTCCCCTGGCAAAATACCAGGTGTTATTTTTGACTTATTTACAGACCTTAACATCCTTCATACAAGTCTGTTTGCTTTTTGATGTCCCCCCACCAGAACATAAGCTCCAGGACCACAGGACCATTTAGTTCACCCCCAGTGCCTGTGTCAGGGGCCCGCCTGTCCCCCCAGGAACTCTCACATGTATCTGTAGAATGATTGACAGCATCACTCCTGGCCTCAAAGAGTGCAAGTCTAGGGGGGAAAAGAACCTTCCAGCACAGCAGGAGGGAGACGTGAGAGGAGAAGAGAGCAGACAGCCCTCCGGGGACAGGAAAGAATGGGTGACTCGCTTGGGGCGCTCAGGAAGAAGGGATGGGGAAGAGCATGAGGAAAGGCCAGGAGCCACCGTGGACCAGGACAGACACCAGGGCCCACGGGGCCGGCAACAGCGCAGGTGAACACCTGCAGGGTGCTCCGCTCCCAGGACAGCAGGGCGCTCTGGAGACCAGGTGTGAGCTGAAGGTGCCGTGGCCCATGGGCTTGGGACACCATTGTCCATTCCAGGATACCGCCCTGTGTGCCCAGGGCTGGGGATTTTTCAAGATAAGTTGAAATTCGGGTGACAGGTCCTAGCAATGCAGATGATGAGAACGGATTCGTATACTGAGCCCCCTGAAGGCCAGCGTTTGACAGGTGGCGCAGGATCTGTGGGAGGTGCAGGTCTCGGGCCACATGGCTGCCACCTCTCTGTGCGGGACTCAAGCTCTGATTGGATTCCATTATCAACTGCTTCAAACTGGGGTGTGGCGTGACTGTATTTGAATGGCGGGAAGATCTCCCAGGGCAGTGTGGGGGACGAACTGAAAGGCGACGTGAAGGAGAGGCCGGAGACCAGCGGATTCCAGAGGCAGAGTAAGTGGAAGTCCAGGGCGATGGAGGCGTCCAAGCCGGCACTGGTACAAGTTCTCCTTACAAGGTCCCCTCTCTTCGTGGGGCCTCAGGAGAGAGCTAAGCAGAGAGCCCCGGCCCCTCCCCAGCCCGCCCAGACCATTGCCCTCAGCAATCAGCACCAGGAGCTCGAGTGGCTGAGCCAGGCCAGCGCCGAGGCTGAAATCCAGGGTGGCTGGGTTGGACCCGACTTCAATAGCCTCCCTGGAAGCCCCTCAAGGCCAAGAGAGCAAAGAGTTTAATATGATCAGATTGAAACAATCCCAGAAATCGGTCTGTTTATACATCTTGGCACCATTTTTGACAAGGCTAATAATCAAAGTAAGCATCCTTGGCCGGTGGGTGTGAAGCATTGCCTCGACGGCAGCGGCCTGTTCTGCCACCCCAGGGCCAGGGCAAAGGAAACTCCACATCCCTCAGGTCCGCCCTGCCTGCTCTGGATCTGCAAGGGTCCGAGGTCCAGGCCTGGTGGGGCTTCCCCTGAAGGCCAGGCCGCGACTGCCCCTGCCATGTGGTAGGTCTGTTCTGGGTCCTCTGCCTACTGTGACTGCTTGTAGGACCTCGGCTATGCTCCCTCCCTCTGCCCGTGGTCACCAGGGGCAAGAGGCCTTGCAGAGCTCAGAGGGACGCTCTTTCCACTCCCAGGCTCCGACCCCATCCCAGGGACACAGAGCGGCCTCGACCCTCATCCTCCCTTTCCACGAACACACACACACCACGCAGCCACGGTGCCTGGGCTGAGCAGCCCGTCTTGTTTTGGAAAGCGTTTAAAAATACAGTCGCACTACAAATAACAACATGGAAACATTCCTCCATCCTAACGTTTCCGTTGGCTCCCAGTCATTGGTTTTTTTTCAAGTTGTAGTTGGACACAATACCTTTATTTTATCTATTTTTTTTTAATGTGGTGCTGAGGCTCGAACCCAGGGCCTCGCACGTGCTAGGCAAGCACTCTACCGCTGAGCCCCAACCCCAGCCCCCAGCCAATGTTTTTAATGAACAAATCACAGATAAAAATAAAAGTCCCTTAACCATCTGCGCCTATTTCAATCTCTCCCTTCCAAGAAGCAAGAAGCTTCGTCCTTTGAGTTCCTTAGCTTTTTGCCTACAGATGTGTGCACACAGAATCAGTTTGCCTTCGTGTCAATAGAAATCACAATCTTCTGTGTGTCTGCCATGCACCCTGAAGCGCATGCCTGCGCTATCCGGAATCAAAGGCAGAGAGGGACACACGGAGGCATGGAGGTACCTTGCCCACCCCGCCTGCCAGCCTCCCGGTTGGCCACTCCAGGAACAGCCACTGTTCAGAGATGGTGTATCTACTAGTCGCTTCTATGGA
This sequence comes from Urocitellus parryii, assembly GCF_045843805.1. NCBI lineage: Eukaryota > Metazoa > Chordata > Mammalia > Rodentia > Sciuridae > Urocitellus > Urocitellus parryii. Next base: position 162,199,532 of record NC_135531.1, on the reverse strand, counting down.
CTAGACTCCTCAGTTTCCTTTCAGATCTGCCTGGGAAGTTTCCCTCATTCACCGGGGACTCCTCACCCCTCCTGTGGGCCCTGTGCACGGCCCTATGGATACTGTCACTCGGCCTCCATTTGAATGTAGCCGAGGCCACTGTGCCTGGTCACGGGGAGGCTGCCTGCAGCGCCTCTGCCTCCTGCCTCCACCAGGCCCTGGCTTTGAACGCCTCTGCCAGCCCTCACTCATTAGTCTTAGCAAATTACTTGCTGACAGTTTCCCGGAGGACGACTCAGATCCGAACGGCGAATATGTCTGTGTGTGTGCCTTTATTAAATCTGGCCCAAAGATGTGTTGAATCCGGGCACCGTCTCTGAGCTTGATTTAGAGCACATAAGCAAATCATTTTTGAGGAATTTGTTTGTGTTGCGGGTGCCACCATCACGCAGGGATGAGCAAGCCGCTTTCTGCAGAGTGGGGGCGTCTCTGCCGGAGGTGGGACTTGGGAAGGAAGAGAGACCCACGGCAGCTCACTTGCTTGTGACACAGCCAGGAGGCCCCAGCTGGGTGCCCACCATATGCTCGCGACTTGCTCTGGGGCTTCCCAGCCTCCAGAACAGTGGGCCAAATCACCCTCGGTTCCTCATGAGTGCAGAAGGAGTCGTAGCGACATAAAATGAACTAAGATGTCCAAGAATGTCAGATTTTCTGGAGCAGAATTTGATAGTATGGCCACATGATTCCTTTGTGAATGGAGATCATTACTTAATTCACAGCGGCAAACTTTGAGTGGGCTTCTGCTACGCGCCTGCAACAGAGGCACCATCTGTCATCCAGTCCCCAGGATGACCCAAGAAAGCAGGTTTATTAGTATTGTCATTGCTAGAGACACACAGACCTCGGGTCTGGCCCTCCACCTCCTCCCCTGGGGCAAAGTCATGGAACCATTTCCCTGGCCCTGCCCAGGTCCTTTCTCCCTTCTGGTAATGGAGCCCCGTCTTTCCTTTTGCATGTGGCCTTGCCCACCCACAGTTGGCATAGATTGGGTTTTGAGGGTGACCTGGGTGCAGGCATCCAATCACAGGTCTTCCTCTCCATGGCTGTGGGGATTGGCTCAGCAATGGACCCAGACGTCCCTCAGCAGCCAAGGGGAACAAAATCCCCAGGGACAGCCATGACTCAAGGCTTAACTTTGCCTTTTGTCTTTAGTATGAACTGCAGTTAAAGTCTCCCTGTTTTTCTAAGGCACTTTGAACAGGGTTTCTGTGGGTTGCAATTAAATAAGGACCCGAGGGTCAGGACATCAGCCTGACAGGTACTGGTAAGACTGTCAAGCAAGACTAGGCACCACGAGAGTGCCCAGTTACCATCTTGAAAATGCTCCGTTCTGGGCTGGCAGTGTGGCTGAGTGGTAGAGCACCTACCTAGTGTGTGTGACACCCTGATGCCAGTCCCCAGCACCACAAAGAAAGAGCTGGGTGCAGTGACACACTGGTAATCCCAGCAACCAGGGAGGCTGAGGCAGGAGGATCACAGATTGAGGCCTCGGGGAAACTTCCTAAGACCTTTTCTCAACAAGAAAAACAAAAGTGCAGGGATGTAGCTCAGTAGGAGAGTGGCCCTGGGTCCCACCCCCATCCTCCCCCAAAAAAGAAAAAGAAAGTTTCACTGTTTTCCATTCCTCTCTGGATTAAGCGCAGATTCAGAAGCCAGACTTCTGTGATCCGAATTCTCCATCAGGTGTGTAACCTGGGTGACTTCATCGTTCAGAAGTACTGAACTGCTGCTGCTTCAGTAAAGTGGGCATGAGCGCCCCTCCTCTGGGGATGTTGCAAGGGTCACCCACATAAGCATGCCTAGGATGCATTTGTGACCATGTCTTGCCCATAGTGTGCACATGATGTTAGTTTGAGTGTACTTAACGGGGCCCCCATGTTATGGAAGGGCCAGTGCAGGAAGAGTCAGCCCATCAGGTACTTGCCCTGTGTCCAGAGGCCAAACTGCTTGTTCTGCCCACACCCTCCCACTGAGCTGTCAGCTGTGACCATGAACTGGTGAATGACTGAATATCTGTCACCTTTTGCTGCCTTTGAAGTTCCTGCGCCAGTCCCTAAGAGCACTTGCCTTTTCCAAATGGTGCTTCTCTCAGACCTGCATTTCAAATCCCCTCCTCACCAAGGGACACCCAAGCTAAGATCCATGCTGTTAGCTCCTGGGGGAGAGGGAAAGGTTCCATGGTTTCCCTCCTATCATGGAATAACCTCTCTTGTGGCTGCTGCAGGCATCTCCACCTCCCTGTCGGCTTCCAGAGGCATCAGATTTAAAAGTCGCATTTGAAACCAGGCTTCTGGCTCAATCCCTCTTCACCTGGGGGCCCTGGAGATACCTTGTGGTGCGAGTGGGAAGAAGCGTGGACCCTCCCCAGGAAGGAGTTTGTGGTGAGAAGAGAGGCCGAAGTTCAGCCTTTGTGTACAGCAGCGTGCTGGCAAAGGGCCCCAAAGGCCTCTGGCCACGTCGCGGCCTGCCCGGCGTCATGGAGCCCCTTTGGATGGAGCACATGACTATTTACGTTGGTCCCAACCATCTCCGTGGAAGAACTTTAGGAAAGCGAGCCGACAAAGTCACATAGTGCTCTTGCGAAGGTCTGCCTCTAGCTCACTGGAGAAATTAACTTCGAGCAGAAAGGACTGAGTCAGCTTTTGGGTTCCTCCCTGGAGGCCGAGCTGGGGGCTCGGGGGTCATCCACACGCATGTAGTGGTGTGCGGAGCAGAGCGATTACCTGGAGAATGTGATTAAGCCCGACAGCAGGGGCAGACGAGGACCCTCTGGCCTGAGGAAGAGCGAGCGCACAATGCATCTGGGAGGGACGTCACTCCTGCAGGGCTCCTAGCGCTCTTGCCAGGGCTCAAGGGCTCCCTTCCCTCCCAGGGTTCCAGGGCCGCACTGCTGCCCTGCTGCCCTTCCTGTCTTGACTAGAGACTCCAGACGAGGCCCTGCCAACAGGTTGCAAGCATGCTCCCGTCCTGCCCCAACTTGGTGGCTGTTTTGCAGAGTTGTGAGAAGCTGAGGCCAGGGCGCAGCAGGAGTTCGTGCAGAGCTGGTTATAGGATTCGGGTCTGAGTGGTGCTACATCGGGCCATTTTTCTTTCTTTTTTTTTTTTTTTTTACATCATTTTGTTTTACTTTTAAAAAATAATATTGGCCTAAGTTTTTCTAAAGCACAAAAGCCCACTTCCCTGTCATGCCTGTTTTCTTCCAAGGATACTCTGCATGCGTCCAGGCAGACAGTCCTTGTGGGCAGAGACAGTCCCTCCTCCGCACAGGGCAGCGTTGCCTTAAAGAGTGTCCACCACTGTATTCTCCAAAACACACCATCTCGGGCTCTTGCCAAACCCGCACGAAAGTCGACAGAACAGTCAGAAGAAAGCCCTGTCCTCTGTGCTGCAACAGTCCTCTCCTGGGCAGGTCTTGCTTAAGCTTCCCAACCCCTCATTCCTCTACCCCCGCCTGCTCAGGATCATTTTGAAGCAAATATCAGATATGGTATTATTTTATCTGCAAATCCTTCAGGTTCTATCTCTTGAAGATAAGGATTCTCTTTCAAGTGTATGCAGAATGCTATTATCATACCTTTGGGGGCAAAGGCCTTACCACATCTAGGGGTAAGGCTAGCATGTCACCCTCAGAAGTCACTGGACCCAGGCAGAGCCTTTAGTCAGTCTCCCACCCTGGCTAAGCTGAAGCACACGAATTACAATATTCCACCATTTGTGTGCTACAGGAAGGAGACTCCCAGAGGACCCTTCTCTACAGGGCGTGCTGCAAGGGGTTCCCGGGGGCCTGCCCACACGGGAGTCTGCTCACGACGGGAAGGCTGTAACATGGAGCCCTTCCAGAGGAACACGGGCTCGCCTACTAAGGACTCAGACCATGAGGCACAAAACTAAACAGAACTGTGAAGCCTCGTGCCTTGGACTGATCTATCCGCCTGCTTCCAAGCTCTCCATAGGTTTCTGCCAATCTGTTCGTCAATGGGATGGTCTGAGCGCAAATCTTGTGTCACTCCCTAACCTGAAACCTTCTATGGCTCCCCATTGCCCTCAGACAAAAATTCTCATCTCCTTAAACTGGCACCAAAGGGCTTTCACAACCTCATCCAACCTGCCGTTCAAGCCTGCTCCTCTCACTTCCCTGTATTTCCACCATACCAGTTGACTCACCCTTACCCAAATAAACAAACTGTACTTTAAAACTTCTGAGCCATTGCTCAATCCGTCCCTTAGTTTCAGGCCAGAGAACTTCTAGACATCCTTCAAGACCCAACCCCACTGTGCCTGCCGCCTGTGAAACCCATCCTGGACCTTCCAGGGAGAGTTAGGCCTGCTCTGCTCTGTCGGTAGCTCTTGGTTGGAGACATGATTCTACATGAAGTTTGCTACTGTCAGCTAACCCATATGCAGCTACCAATATTTCACCATCTTTGACCCACAGAAAGAACAATTTCCAGTAAAGCATTGATCGCTCCTGAACAGCAAACCAATCCCCACAGCTCTCCTACTAAAAGGCTTGTCTCTGGAGGCCAAAAGATAAAGAATTTTGTGTCTTGGATTTAGAGGACACTTTTGAAATGTCCTTGAACTGCTCCTTCTAGGACTCCTGCAGTTGGCGGGGTTATCAAGAGTCGACCATTCCTGAGGATCAGTTCCTGTGGTGGCCGCAGGCTTCCAGTGGCCCACAGAGGGACAGAGACAGGCCAGGAGGGGGCTCACCAGGTAACAAGGCTTGGGAGAGGGGGATTGCTGCTTCCCCCTGCCCCGGGCTGGCTGGCTATGGCCTGTGTGACTCTTCGATCTGAGCCCTCCCTGGTCATCCACTTCCTGACTACCTGTCCTCCTGCCTTCCTGCGTCCTTCCCTTTCCTTTTTGAAGTTTCAGTGTGATTCTTACTAATAAGAAAAACATTACCGATGCACTGATGACCACGCAGAGGAGCGTTTGAATGAGAGAGACAGAGGCTCTCCCCGCACTGGACACAAGGCGCCATTTAAAAGAAGGTGGCAGGAGCTGCAGCCTGGCTCTAGGGTAAAGCATCCGGGTCCTGGAAAACACTGTCCCCAAGCCATGTGGCCGGAGTCTGCAAAACTCCACCAGCCCACAGGGACTCCTGGGTGCAGCTCTGCACAGGCACCCACCAGGAGGGTCCCCAGGATGCAGGGAGGGTGCTCACGGAGCCTCTGCTTGGGGGAAGCTTGGGGCACTGCTGGCCAGCACGGCAGGCAACAGCACTCTGTGTGCACCCCTGCAGTGACCCTCAGAATCCACAGCCCCCAGGAGGGACGGAGGGAGGAAGGTGGCAGGCAGGGGGACACAGAGCAATCACAGGACCCCAGCGACCAACAGCGATGGTGCCTGTGGAACAGCACTGTGACACAGGACCTTAGTATCTGCACGCCATTCGTTGACAGGCTCTCTGTTTCAGTAGAATATACAAATCCCAGGGGGAAAAGGCCCAGAAAGACATTCCTCAAGATATTAACAGCGGGGCTGGGGCTCAGTGGTACAGCACCTGTGAGGCCCTGGGTTCGATCCACACAAAAATAAATGAATAAAATAAAGTGTGTTTGTTTTTAAGCTATTAACAGTGACAGTCAGTGATGGAGTGGGGGGAGATTCTGTTATCTTCTTTTTAGTTTTCCATATTTTCAAACGTTGATACACTATAATATATTGTGTGTTTTTCAAAATACTGACAGTATATGCTCAAAGAATATTTGCTAAAAATAAAATGAAAGCCTAGGACTAAAAAGCATCGATTGAAATAATGAAACAAGCCTACGTCAAGGGCCCCCTGCACCCCAGGAATCACTGATGAGGCTGAGTCCTCCTGCTCCCTGAGGACAATGTCAAGTGAAAGCAACAGCATGCCCGGCCTGTCCCCTGGGCAGTTTTTCCTTTGGTTTTGAGGACAATGTCCCCACCCTCATTCCCCCTCCCCCATACTTCTTAGAAATGCTGGTCTCGCCAACCCAGCACCTCAGGGCTTGTGTGCGGCACCTCTCAGCTCACAAGCCGCCAGGTAAACCTGACCACAGTGGAGTCTGAGACCCTAGGCTTTGGGGCCTGGGACATGGATGGTGACTCATGCCAGTTAACACAGAGAGGTCAGCAGTTCAACACAGTCATTCACTCATCTCCAAGCTGGGCGATTTTCCTGCAGAAAGAGAATCAGAGACCCCGACCAATAAATGGGGAGGTCGGTGATTGAAGACCACCTTGCAGCACAGCTCACGGCAGGAAAACAGTCCCCTGTCTCTCAAGGACTCCAATCAGACAGATGGGGAGGAAGGGGCTCTTGCCTATCCCGTGCCAAAGGTTGGCTGCTTAATAAACCTACCGTGTCAGTGTGACAAAACTGGAGCTTGTGTGCTGCTGAGAGTCCCCCCAGGGGGTGCATACTGTTTGAGAACAAGTGGGCTCTGTGTACCAAGGCCCTACCAAGGCCGTCGGGTGTTTTGATAGCACGGCGATTCACGTGTATGGCTCTTTCATGAGGAAGTCTTATTAATCACCAGGAAAAACCTTCCGAACCATGATAATCAATGTAAAGTTAGCCCGAAAGATGGACCAGGGACAACACCAAGGAAGGCTGACAAACCCAAGGTGCTCTGCGCAGTGCCTTAGAATGACATTGGCTGGGGGCTACTAAAGGGGAAACTGCTTGTGTCATAAGGTGGCCGGAGCCTAAGCACTGGGGGAGGGGGCAGACGGAAGTCCACCTGACTCTAACTTCACTGAGCCTTGGAGAATGAGGATCTGCCTCCTACTTTCCTCTTTTTTTTAATGCTTGTTGGACACAATTAGATCATTTTATAATTAACGAAAATGCTGCATCAGCACATGTGCTTTTCAAAGCCTGGAGAGAAGCCTCAGACCAGAGTTCAGTGATGGCTGGTGGAAGGCCAGCTTCAGAATGCAACTGGGGCTCCCAGGAAGGGAGGGGCCTGACCTGCCCAGGTGGGTGGCCCTTCCCACAGCTCCCACCAGAGGCCGCTCCCAGCCCCACCCTTGGAGCAACCTGTGCCAAGTTATCAGAACTAGTATCAGATTCATCTGTACAGTACTAATGTGGGCAGGAGGCTGGTTATCAATCATCCACTGATACCCGTCCAGTCACCCTCTCCATGTCTCTCCTGATGATAGAGATAGCATTATTAAAAGGCTATGAGGTACTAGTTAGCTTCCCCTTGGCCTGTGAAACAGGTGTTGTAAAAAACAACTAATGGAGGTGAAAGTTAAATGCAATAACATGTACGCGTTTTTAAGTGTGCAAGTTGTCCAGTTTCAGAAGACTACACACCGTCGCAAGCACCACCGAACAGACCACCTCCATTGCCCAAACGGTGGCCCTCCCCACTCGGATCCTCACTCCTGGGGTTCCAAAGGCAGCGCCTGGTGGTTTGCTCCATCACAGGCCGCTCTGCCCATCTCTGCACTGTGCACAGTGTGTCCCTGGCATCTCTTGCTGGATCGGTCATTCCTGCATGCAGGGGACTCCGTTCGTCTTCCCGTTGGCGTCCAGAGTGTGGATACGGTATAATCCCTTCAGGTTCTCCGCTGCAACCTGACGGGCGCAGCTCCACTCCAAACTGGGAAGTATCATAGAAAGCTGTTCTAGATACCGCGTCTGTACAGTGGAGTAGGATTCAGCAATTTAAAAGTTGGAGATCCTGCCATACCCTTCACGTGGATGAATTTGGAGGACAGTGTGCCAAGGGAGATAAGCCAGACACAGAGGAGCAGGTCACGATTTGGCTTAGAGGAGGAATTAAAACAGCTGAACCCGGGAAGGAGTAGAACAGTGGTTCCCAGGAGGCAGGGAGGGGCCTATTCAATAGGACAAGGTTCAGGTGATGCAAGATGACCAAGACATTGTCTGTCCAACACTGCACCTATGTTTAATATTAAAAAAAAAAAGAAGTTAAAAAAAAAAAAAACAGCCCAGATGGCCAACTATTGATGAATCCATATAAATGGGATATTATTCAGCAATAAGAGATAAGCCGGGTGCAGTGGCCACACCTCTAATCCCAGCGTTCAGGAGCCTGAGGCACGAGGATCACCACTTTGAGGTCAGCTTCAGCCATTTAACAAGTTCCTGAGCAACTTAGTGAGACACTTTCAAAATTAAAAATGAGAGGGGCTGGTGATGTGGCTCAGTGGTTAAGCCCCCCAGGTACAATTCCCAGTACAAAAATAAATAAATAAATAATAAGGAGGAAAAGGAAGAGGAGAAGAGATGAAGTGCTAAAACATCCCTAATAGGAATACTAGGAATGACCTTGAAAACATGATTCCAAGTGAAAGAGCCGTCACAGAAGACTGCAGGCTCTGGGTTCAATTGACATGAAATGGGCAGAAGAGGCCAGGCAGAGCAGAACGGGCTGGTGCCTGCAGGGAGGAGGGAATGGGGACTGATGGCTAAGGGTGAAGGGTTTCCCTTGGGGATGGAGAAATGTTTTGAAGTCAGCTGTGGTGGTGAAGCCCGATTCTACAGAAGAATGTACCAGAAGCCATTCCTTGTACACTTCGACTGAATCTAGGGGACGTGAAGCACCCCGCAGGAAAGCCCTCTTCAGGCTGAGTGAAGCTTCCTGCCTCTGCCTGCTGGTAGGCACGGGGGCTCAGCTCTCCTGGCCATGCTCAGGGTTGGCAGCCCTGGGCCAGAGGGTGTGAAAATGCTTGGCTTCAGTAGACCAGGCGGCGTCAGCTGCTCTCGCTCCTGGTTCTCGTTGTCCACCTTCTCCTCTGTAGCTAGATTTTTAAATTAAGTTGGATCAGCTCTGTCCGTTGGTAGTTTCAGGAGAAGTGACTCCCCAGGAAGCCAGCTTCAATTAGGATGTCATTGGTCTGCTTCCCTGTCTTCAATCACTAGAGTAATGTGTTTTATCGTTCTTAATATTACTTTATGGAGGTATAATTCTTGTGCATAAAATGCACAAATCTTGAGCACATAGCTCCGTGGACTTTTCCTTTAATTTATAACCACGAGGCCACCAACTAGACAGGCACAGAGACACCAGCCCAGAGAGTTCCATGAGATTCTTTCCTTTGGCCCTGATTGAGCCCAGGGTTTCCAACACGCTAGGCAAGTGCCCTGCTTCTGAGCTACTCCCCAGCCCTCCTCAAGTTCTTTACAGACCCTTCCCCAAGAAGCAACCACTCTTCTTACTTTTCCACTAAACACTCATTTGAACTGTTGTAGCATAGCGTCTAAATAAAATCAGACAGAGTAGATTCTTGTGTCTGAGTCTTGTTTCAGTGATCACGATGGCTTGGAGATGCACCCTTGCTGTGGCACGGATCACTCTTCCTTTGTATTGTTGAGTACCTCCCACTGTACGGGCGCACCCTGGCTCAGCCATTGATGTATGACCATCATTTCCATTTTGGAGCTATTATGAATAAAGCTGCTATCAATATTCAAGCTTTTTTTTTTTTTACCCCCTTGAGTAAATGCTTCGGTGTAGAATTACCAGGTCATATGGTAGGTGTATGTTTTTCGTTTCTTGTTGGCACAAATGGGTTCTGATTGCTTCAGTGTCTAGACCAACAAACTTGTATCAATCATTTTCATTTTGGCCCTTCAAATGCCTATGAAGTGGCATCTTATTGTGGCGTTAATTTGCAATTCTGAGGTGGCTAACCATGCTGGTTGTCTTTTCCTGTGCTCACTATTTGCATAACTTCTTTGGTGAAATGTGTCCAAATCTTTTGCTTATTTTTAATTGAGTTATCTTTTTATATTGAATCAAAGCCTACATCCAATATATGCACTGTGAATATTTTCCTCCAAGTTCAGGTTGCTTCTCCATTTTCTTAGCGGTTTCTTTTGACAGTGATCTCTCTGCTGAGTTTTGTTTCATTTTTATTTATTATTATTATTTATTATTGTTATTATTATTATTTTGTACTGGGGATTGAACCCAGGGTGCTTAACCGCTTAACCACTTACCCACATCCACAGTTCTTTTTATTTTTTATTTTGAGACAAGGTCTCACTAAGTTGTTTAGGACCTGGCTACATTTCTGAAGCTGGCTTAGGAGATCCTTCTGCCTCAGTCTCCTGAGTCGCTGGGATTCCAGGTGTGTGCCACCACGCCCAGCTTCTTCTTCTTCTTCTTTTTAAGAAAGTATACTTTTTAGCTGGATGTGGTGCAGGCCTGTAATCCCAGCGGCTCCCAAGGCTGAGGCAGGAGGATAGTGAACACAAAAACCAGCCTCAGCAAAAGCGAAGCCCTGGGGCTGGGGATGTGGCTCAAGCGGCAGCGTGCGCCCCGGGGTTGGATCCTCTGCACCACATACAAACAAAGATGTTGTGTCCGCAGAAAATTAAAAAATAAATAAATAAATTTTTTTAAAAAAAGATTACAGATCAGTCAGTAGAGTTTTTATTAAAAAAAAAAAAAAAAAAAGCAAAGCCCTAAACAACTCAGTGAGACCCTGTCTCTAAGTAAAACACAATATAGGTCTGGGGATGTGGCTCATGGTCAAATGCCCCTGAGTTCAATCCCCGGAACCCTGCTGCCCCCACCCCGAAAAGCATATTTTTTTCAGGCTCTTAGATAGTACATGTATTTAAGAAATAAACATTTAATCCTATTTTACAGGTAAGAAAACCGAGGCCCAGAGAGTGCGAATGCCTAGCCCAGACCTACCACCGGGTACACAGCAGAACCAAGACAGTTCTGGGAGTCCAAAGCCCAGTACTCTGTCCAGCTGCATGATTAATTTCTAATCAAATCCAGAAAATCAAAGGCAATTGCACAAGATGGTTTATAGTAGATGTATTATTTAGGAGAAACCAAGACGGGCTGAGCTTCAGGGTCCAGGAGTAACTAATTGGGGCCTCTTGTACTTGTGGATATAAAATACAAAAATAAATAGAGATATTAAAGGAAGGAAACACCCTCCCCTCCCAAAAGAAATAAAACTGCGATAGCCTTGTGCACTGTAATCTCTGATGAGAACATTTAATCAATTAGCTTTGCTGTTGTCAAAACTTGCTTCCCACCGTGCTGGGAAGCCGCCTCAGGCACCTCCTGGGCTGGGATCGGTCCCTGCACGAAAAGTGCATGTTCTCACTCCCAGATGAAGATCCTGCAACCCCAGATGTAAAGCCTGAGCCTCTTATCTGCCATTATTTATCTCTATGCTAATAAAATGTCAGTCCCCAGGGGAAGACTTTAAAAGCAGCCTGCTGTCCCTGCTCGCAGGCCAGGCTGGGCAGCCCCTGCGGCCTGCCGGAATGAGCCCCTGGCCTGGGCAAGGCACTCCTTTCTGGTTTCCCTGGTTCACACAGGAGCTCAAAGAATCAGCATTTGTACAGCATTTCCCAGATGCTGGGCCCTGTGCCCACAGCAGGCATCTTAAAATCCTCATAGGATCCTGGCAGGGAGGATCAGCAGGCCCACTTTGTTGACAAAGAAAGGGACCTCCCAAGATCGGTCTCCTATCTAACCATGGCTAACCTCTGCGAACCATTTTATGCTGAGGGCCTGGCAGAGTACCACTCACTTATTCCTCAAGCAACCTGAGAAGAGGATGCTTTGATTATTCACATTTTACACAGCAACAAGGCCAGGATCAGAGAGGTGATGAGGCTGACCCAGAATCTCACAGCACAAGGACCAAGGAAAGGAGGGAGAGCAGAAGTCCCTCCTAGCTGTTGCCAAGCCTGTGCTCTGTTGTTCCCAGACCAGGCCTGCTCAAAGGTAGTGCTCACCTGCGCTCCTTAGAGTCTGAGGTCCAGGTTGGCTCCTACCACCAGCAACTGCAAGTTTGAGAAGAGCCCAAGGAGATAGGTCATGTTTTAATGCCCCCACTCTGTGGCTCCAAGATGATTTAAGATGAATGAATGAGTTGTTGTATGATTCTTCACCCTAGAAGAATAAGGAAAGATAAGATACTGAGGCTTCCTTTGTGATCACCTTACCATTTGAGATCCCTGCCCACACTGTCAGACCCAGACTCCTTCAGGACAGTATGCAGTCCAGGCTGTAAAATCAAACCGGGCAGAATCATCATTTCAATAGTTAATTATCAATTTAAAAAAAAAACAGCCAGATACACACCTGGAACCCCAGCAACTCTCGGGGTTGAGGCAGGAATATCTCAAGTTAAAAGCCAGCGAGGTGACTTCGCAGACCCTGTCTCAAAATTTAAAAATCAAAAGAAAAAGAAAAAGCACAGCAAGGGCTAAGGGGGTCTAGCTCAGAGGGAGAGCATATGCCTGGCATGTCCAATACTCTGGGTTTGATTCCCCAAAATATAAATAAATAAATTATTAATAAAGTTTTTTTTTTTTTTTTTTTTTACTTTTAGTAGTGTGGATTTAACCCAGGAGCACTGAGCTATGTCCCCAGCCTTTTTCATTTTGAGTCAAGGTTTCACTAAGTTGCTGAGACCGGCCTAAAACTTGTGATCCTCCTGCCTCAGCCTCCCGAGTTACTGGGATTAGAGGCCTGAGGCACTACCACACCCAACAGTAATAATTTAAAAAAATAATACATAGAAAGGCTGGGAGTGTAGCTCAGTGGTAAATCACTTGACTTGCATGTATGAGGTCCTGGGTTCAATCCCCAGGACTGCAAAAATAATAATCAGAGTTGGGGGGTGGTGGCACTTGCCTGTAATCCCAGTGACTTGGGAGACTGAGGCAGGAGGAATGCAAGTTTGAGACCATGGTCAACTAAAGATGATGGACAGAAGGGGAGAGATCCGAATGTGCCAAGAAACTGAGCAAGGGCTGGCAGCCTGGTCAGGGCACCTGGGGGTGCGCAGGTTCTGACTTCAGACATTTTTTAAGCTTTGTGTCTCCTTCTCCTCCTCCTCCTCCTCCTCCTCCTCCTCCCCCTCCTCCTCCTCCTCCTTCTCCTTCTTCATAAAAGCCTGTCTCTTTACAGTCTCATCCACACCTTTGACAACTAACTTCTCCCTCCTCTGTAGCCCCCTCCCACGACCCCTCCCACCCCTTCTGGCTGTGGGTCCTCTTCATATCCCTTTTTCAGTGAGCATTCAAGGACACCTGCTCTGTGCTATATCTTGGCCTGGTGGTGACCAGGGAGGAAAATGACAGCCCCACCCTCTCCAGGAATGCATAGGGAGGCACATGGCCCTGGGCGCCACCTGCAGCTCCGTAGCAGGCCACCCAGTCCAGGCCCCAGCCTGCAGAGGCCAGTGACAGGCCCCCCTCCCAGGGTGCTGTCTTGGTGGCTCTGGCAGCCAAATGTCATTTTTGTTGCTTTATAAACCCCTGGCTTACCCGTGGCAGGTACTGGCTTGCACTTGTCTCCACGGGGACAAGTGGGAATATTAATGTATTTGAACCCAATTCGAACAAATGATGGGAGGAAAAACAAAACACCAGGAATGCAGAGGTCACGTGGTGAGGGCATTTAACTTTAATTCTGAGCCACACCCCCAGCCCTGTTTTGTATTTTATTTAGAGACAGGGTCTCACTGAGTTGCTTAGCACCTTGCCATTGCTGAGGCTGGCTTTGAACTCTTGATCCTCCTGCCTCAGCCTCCTGAGCTGCTGGGATTACAGGCGTGGGCCACCACACCCAGCTTAACTTTGGTTTTAACGAGAGAAAGACCACGTCATAGGGAGGGATACCTCTGAGCATCCTGCCCCGAGGAGTAAGATTCTAATGGTTAAAGATAAAAAAATATTCACTTAACTTGGTCTCCAGATCACAGCCAAGTACTCTGTCTGATGTCCAGACCAATAGCCTGCTCTCCTTACTGGTGTATGTGTTTTCACTATGTCGTCGTTCAATTCACACAAACCCCTGAGTGAGCTAAGGAATTGTCCTGTGTAGCTTTGACTGCAGGTGATTTCTGCCTTCTATGCTGAGGGCAGAATGTAATAAGCACACACGTATTGATATTTGTCTTTGAAATAAGGCATTTCCATGTGGGGTATAATGTGGCCCCCGAATTACTTCACAAAAAATATTACTTTACAACATATAAAAAGCAATGTAACGACTACCTATAAACCCAGGAATGTCATCAAATTCATCCGTGGCTAATGGATTAAAGATTAATGTGACCACCACCACACGTTGACCTCAGCTATAAACTATTGGGGCCAAGTAAGTAATAAAGGAGACATTAAGATGCCCCTGTTGCTCCTTGGACCTGATGAGAGCATTCAGGTCACTTCCGCCCTGCTCCAAGGTGCTACCTGTAACTTAGGACATGGAAACTGAGTCACAGGTGAGAGGCGGGCACAGGGTGCTCAGCATGGACCAGGCAGCTTGTAGGGCCCAGGCCATTGGCCAAACTCGAGAGGCTAAAAGGCAGGAGGGACGCTATGTGAAAGAATATAGGACCACAGAGGAGAACGCAGGCCAAGGAACAGCAAGACGCATTTGCATGGGAAGCGAATCCAGGGGCTGCTCAGAGCCAGGGCAGGATGGAGAAGCTGCCCCAGCAACAATAGAATCTGCTCCCAACCTCTTTCTTCCACAAAGCATGAAACTCCTGATTTCAAACTAGTTCTTTTTTGCCTCTGAAAGAAAAACAAGAAAAAGATGTGGCCGCGTGGTTCTTGCAACAGGGAGAGAAAAGAAAGAAAAGAGGGGAAAAGAAAATCTTTTGGGGGTTTGAAGCAGAAAGGGCCTCTCTCCCCTTTATCGATAATTTTGAAAGGGTTGCTGCAAGACACTGACTAATGACACGTGACCTTTGGATGCTCCACGAGGCCTCGGGCACAGGCCCCAGGCCCAGCAGGGACCCCTCTGCCAGTTAGGGGTCACTCTCTCCATTCAAAGCTTTATTGGCTCCCTCCAGTCTCAGGGCGAAGTCCTGCTGCTCTGGGACTTTTACAGCTTTGATTGAGGAAGGCTATTCAGGGCAGGGAGAGGGTCTGTTTGTTTTCAGGAGGAAGCCTCTGTGAGCGTGCCCCCTCCCCCTGTGCATCCAGGGCTGCCGAAGAGATGAAAGCCGTGGCTCCCTTGGCCGCCATTGGACAGTAGGAGCCCCACTCAGTGTGGAATAATAAAGGCATATCATGCCGCATAAATTATCTTGTGATTGACAGGCTTTCTTCCAGCTCCTGCTTCAAGGGGAGACCTGGTGGGGGAGGGGCCGGGACAGAACTGCCAAGGGCTCCCTCAATTTAGTCAGGCACCTACTGTGTGCTGGGGCCTGAAGGGGAACTTCACAAGCAGGTCCCATTCCATCCCTGCCAACAGGAGGTCAATATTATTTATCCCTGTGACGCGCATGAGCAGACAGGATCAGAGAAGTTCCACGATTTCCCAGTGATCTGCAGCAGAAGCCACAACATGCCGATGTGAGAATATTTTCCAAAAGGCTTTAGAAAATTGGCTTTTTATTTTATTCAAAGCAATATGGAGACTTGATTGGCTCATAGACCTGAACGTCCAGGGGTGAATTTTGAATATTAGTCATTTGTCAAGTGTGTAACAACCCCTCTTTAAATTTCAGTGGTCCCCATAAAGAACTTTTGTGTTTTCTTTCCTTCGGGTCCATGGGCAACTTGGTTCAGCTTGGTGACGCAGAACTCAGAACTTCTGGTTTGTTCTGAGGTCTTCAGTTTGGCATTCACCTGGAGAAAGGAGCAACTTGGGGAAAACCACTTCATAGATTAAATAATAATAATAATAATAATATTTTTTTAAATTGCCAAGTAACCTGACATGATGGCACACACCTGTAGTCTTAGCTCCCTGGGAGGCTGAGGCAGGAGGATCTCAAGTTTGAGACCAGCCTTGGAAACTTAACCACACTCTGTCTTAAAAATTAAACAATAAAAAAGGCCCGGGGATAGAGCTCAAAGGTAGAGCATTGTTGCTGTATTTAATCCTCAGTGTCACAAAGTAAAGAAATAAATTTCAATAAATCAAATTGCCTAGTCAGTTACTAAACTGAGGTCCTTACCCAGTCCCTGGGCCTGATCCTGACCCTAAGCCCTGGGGCGACGGTTGGGGGAGAGGAGAGAGACCCGGAGAAACCGGACAAGAATGCCATCCATCCTGGGTTATCTGTCCAGACGCATTTATGAAAAACTTGTATTGACCGGCAGGGCTGGGCATGAAGGACCTTGCCTGGGTCATAGCAGAGAGGCCACAGAAGTTATGCACGTGATTTTGGATGGTGGTAAGTGCTCTGGGGAGAAATCGAGCAGGAAGACAAGAAAGGACATGTCTGCGTAGGGTAAAGGGTGCACCTGTGCCCTCCCACTCCAGGACTGACATTTGTCCTGAATGAGATCAAGGAAGGGATTGTCAGAAGGGTCACCCAAGGAAGGGACTTCCAATGAAGCAGCAGAAAGAAGATCCAAGGCTGGAGGACAGGGGGTGGGGGCCGGCACTAAGAGGATTCTCCAGAATCTGGATTTCACCCTCAGTTCACAGTGAAGCCACTGGAAGATTTCTAGTAGGTGAGGGTAATGAAACCAAAAAAGCAGAACTCAGGTTAGGGAGACCCAAAGCTATCTATGGCTCCCAGTTTCCCTGTGTCCTGACTGGCCAGTGAATGCTTCTTTGTTCAGATCTTCTCAAGTGGGTCTCACTGTGACCAGCTCAGGGAATCGCCACTGGCTGTTAACTTTGTCCCTAAATTTGGAATATCCAAAATTCATAACTGTTTCCCTGCCCAGGCTGAATTCCCACTTGGGCATCAAAAGCTGGGTCAGCCTGGGACTCACCAGAGAACATACACCTAAGCCCACCTCCCCAGAACTGTGGCAAGCCGGGAAGGAAGCTGTCCCTCAGCAGTGGCTTCTGCTGCACTCAGGGAGGCAGAGAGGAAGACCAGGGCTGTCAGACCTTCTGATTTTATCCTTCTGACAGGTGTGGACACTCTTGGTTTTTAAATGTAACACAGTAATCCAAATTAAAATAACATGTCAGCCAGGCACAGAGGTGACACTTGGAATCCCAGCAACCCAGGAAACTGAGGCAGGAGTTTAAGGTCAGCCTCAGTGACTTAGCTAGGCTCTACCAAGGTGGGGCCGGGGGGGACCTTAAGCTGGGGTGTAGCTCAGTGGTAGAATGCCCCGGGATAAATTCTCAAGACCAGAAGGGGAAAAAAAATAATTTTTAAAAATGGTCTCTATCCATGAACCCTGAGGCCAGAGTTTCATAAGACAAGACCCCAGCCGGCAGGAGCCTCAGGCCAGAATCACTACCGTCACTCAGCTACCCAAAGCAGAGAATAAAGGTAAAGATACAAAACACAAAAGTCCCTCTCCTGCATTGTAAGCCCTTTTTGTGAGGCTGTATTCCTTTGGCAGTCTGCTGAAGCCTGTGGACTTGGGCTCTGCATAATATTTTAAAATGCATAAAATCGAATAACAAAGGCTCACAATTATATTTAAATACAGTTACCAAAATGTTGCAATGGCCCATACAATGGCTTCTTTGTTAATGTATCAGTCAACACGGCTCTGGTGTGCAGCCAAAAGCTGCCAGGATCTTGAAGCATCATGAACAGACACTGTATTTCAAGACACCTGTAACGACTGTAATGAGACAGAAAACAGGGTCTGGGGGTGACAAGATGGCCATCGCTATCCTGCTGCTCTGGGCTGTTGCTTGTGTCCATAAGGGAAGCCTGGAGGGCTTCTATTAGAGCCGTGATGTCTTCCCACCTGGCATGGCAGACATTCTCTCCCCCCCCCCCCGTAGCCCCCAAAGTGGTCCACAGACCCCCATCTAAGAATTTCCATGTCTGATGGGATTTCCTTGGTGGGTGTGGAAGAGGAGGTGAATCTGCCCTCGCCTCCCCATTCTGGCAAATGGTGCCCCTTCCCTCCAGCTGTCCCAGGACCCCCAGCCCCTCCTGCTCCATGCAGAAGATCCTGGCCTTCAGGACATCAGAGGCCTGCTCCTCCCCACTGGACTTGCTTCCCTTCCTGTCAGATCTCCCACTGTCCTGCTGGACTGGCTGGGCTTCAGCGGGTCTCCATGCGCCACTCCCCCCACAAGCCTCTGCATGGAAGACCTGGGATGGTTAGAGAAGGGGCTCCGGGTCAGGCCAGGGCAGGTTCAAGTCCTACACCTGCAACTTAGAGCATCAAGATGCGAACTGACCACTGACCTTTCAGCCTCCATCTCCCCAGCAGCTGTTTCCTTTGGTTGTAAGGATTCAGTGAAGCAATTTTTTAAAAATTCTGGGCACATTTTATACCCTCAAGATAGAGTAGTAGCTGCTCTCACTGGGGTTTTAATTGTACTTGTATTTCTCTCTTCTTCCCCCTTCTCATTCAGTCTTCAAGACCCAAACTAAGGACTGGGGATGCCACGGAGGGGCAGAGCACTTGCCTGCTGCAGGTGGCCCTGGCTCCCGTCCCAGCACCTCACCCATGAACAACCCATATGACGTCCTGAGGCGGGGCAGCGTGCAGGACCACCATTCCTCTGCACACCGCACGTCCTCGATGGACACGCTGCTGTGGCCCGTGACTGTGTAGGGTCTCCCTTAATCATGGTGCCAAAATAACCTCCACGGTCAGGGAGATGGTACAGCGATGTATCTGGCTACAACTTTCTTTTCTTTTCTTTTCTTTTTTTTAATTCTGTTTTGTTTTTTTGTTTTTTTATTTGCGGGGCTGGGGTGAACCCAGGGCCTCATGCCTATTCACAAGAACTCCACCACTGAGCTATGGCCCCAGCCTTCTGGTTGTCTTTCTTCTCTGGATCGTACTCATCTGTAATATGGAAATGTTATATAATAATAATAATAATAATAATAACTAATAGCACCAGGACTGCTTATATCCTGGAGCTAATGGTAGCACCCAGGACCAGCAGCGTCTGGTATGCTGCAGAGACCGTGCAGATGTGACTTCTTGCTGTTTAACAAGAACCTTGTGACCTTCCTCAGGCCCCTCCCTGAGCCTCCACTTCCTCATCTATAAAATGGAGCTAATTACGTCTACACTTCCTGCCTTACCGAGTTATTGTGTGGAATGAATAGGATAATGCATGTCTGAACGCTGTGTAAACTATAACGTGGTGTGCAGCTGTCGAGAATCATTATTGGGGGGAAGCGCAGGAACCAGGGAAATACCACAGGGCTTGGACTCCCTAACACCTGAGTTGGATACCCTGCTCTGTCACTCTGTGTCCAGAAGGGAACTCTGGATCTCAGGCACACCATCTGTGAAATGTGACAAGGCGGTTGAAGGCTCAGTGCCTGTCTGGCCTGCATCGGCCCTGGGGAGACGGCAGCTGGCACTGCTGCCCACCAGCCCAGCTGCAGCTCTCTGGGCCTCCTCAGCAAGCCTAGAGATGCCCCTGTTTCCTCTTCCCGTGGATGGGAATCATTACACCAGCCCCTCAGGAGGAGCGTCTTTTAATTAATATTTACAGGGTGCTTGGAGATCCTCCCTTGTAAAAGACCTGTAATGCCCACAGATTCCCAAGTGCATCGTCTTGTTGCAGGACCCTGAAAATGGCGACAGCCTCCAGCTTACTTCTCTAAGTGGTTCAAGAGCCTAAATTCCAAGAGATTTGGGGGTCAGAGCTTGCTCAGCAGAGGATTCTTATCACCTAGCTCAGAGCTGATCTCAGACACAGGATGAAAGTTCCCTTGGCTCTGTTGTGGAAGATGCTGGAAAATTAGGAAATAGAGCAAGAAACTCACCTCTGGATTTGCTGGCACTGGTCTTACCTCAGGGTTGCACCTGCCAGGCTAGCTGCAGCTTTAAGACAGACTGATGGACCAGGCTGCTGACCCCCAAGACCAGGCCCAGCACTCATGACAGCAGGCTTCAGGGGGGTCAAGCGGGGAAGCCGGGGCCACGCAGCCCAGTCTGGGTAATGGAGTGAGCCTTGGGTCACTCAGACTAGTGCTAAATTCCCAAAGCCACTGAATAGGTTCAAGGTCATTCCTGGATTTGCTACATTGCCTCCAACTGACTTCCCCATGGGTTTTCTGTCAGGGAGAGAGAAGGGTATTCCCTGCCACAGCTCAGCCCAGCTCAAGAACCTGGGAGCTCTGGTCAAGATCACTGGACACAGGGATGCCCAACCAGCCATGCTGAGGAGTCCCACAAGAAAACAGTCATGTTTGTTTGTTTAATGCGTCAGAACTTTTTAAGTATGCAAGCCCAATTAGCCTATGATCACTCCACCCAGATAACACCTTTGATACTGTACTGGTGTAAGTTGGAGTAATGATTTATGTAGCAAGAAAATGTAAATAAAGTACAAAGTGAGAAACAGACTCCTCTTCCCTGCACTGGAATCTCACTGAAGGTGAAGTATTGAAAGTTTCCTATCCAACCTCCCAGAAAAGAGGCTCCCAGCATCTCTTCCACCCAGGCTATCGGCTCCTTCCACCACCCCAGCACTCCAGCCTTCCAGCCACCCGAGCCTCTTGCTGTGTCTTCAACGGGCTGAGCCAGTGCAGCTGCGGGCCTTGGCGAACCCTGCCAGAGATGTGCACTGTGGCTCAGCCCCACGCTTCACTCCAGTCCCTGCTCCCAAGTCCCCTCGTCAGAGAGGCTAGAAACACTCACAACCCCTTCACCTCCCGTTTCCTTCACAGCACTGCCCAACACCTACGACAACGGCTATGGGGTTCATTTGGGTTATTCTTAAGGGTAACATACAAAATTGTGCCTAATTACACCATGTGATGTTTCAATATATGTTTACATTATGTAACATCTAAACCACATTAAACCCATCTGTCTCCTCAATCATGTTATCATTTCTCCAGTGAAAGCATCTGATATCCTTTCTTCTAGCTTTTCAAAGTGTACTGTCCCCCTACTATGCGACAGCACACCGAGTTTCTTAACCCTCCCTAACCGCACCAGGGACACATCCACCTGCCCCCACCCCCACTGCCGTCCTGGCCTCGGGAACCACCATTCCATTCTCAACTTCTGCTAGATGGACGTTTTTTTGTTTGTTTGTTTGTTTTTACTTTCGCAGTGCTGGGATAGACCTGGCACCATGTGCCCTAAGCAAGAGCTGCACCCCAACCCCGAACTCAGCGCTTCTAGATTCCACCAGTGAGGGAGCTCCTGCAGACCTGGCCTCTGAGCCTGGCTTATTCCACTCAACACAACCACCTCCAGTTCCATCCACGTTGTCTCAGATGGCAAGGTGTATGGCTGAATACTATTCCGCATGTCTCTGTGCCATTTTCTTCAACCTTCTGTGAGTGGATGGACCCGTATGTGGATTCTACCTCTTGCTCCCGTGAATTGCAGTGAGCTCACTGCAGTGAGCGTGTGTGAGGAGGTCTCTTGGATGGACCAGGTGGACTTTCTTTGGACATATTCCCAGAATGGGGTTGCCCGGTCTCCTCTGAGCCTGTCAATTTCCAGGACTTGGTCCTCTGAGTGAGTCCCTCTTGATCCTTAGTGTCCCACAGACACTTGAGAGCCTCCAGGTATTCCTGTTGAACAAGCATCTCTTATGTACGGCAGGGCTCCCCTCCTGCTCTGAGCTTCATTCCCTGGTCCTGGTGCTCCACTGCACGGCTGGGTCCTCATTTACTTAACGCCGTGGAGGAATGAACGTTTAAATTCTTTCCACTTTATGGCAAACATGCTGCTTTGAATATCCGTGGGCATGTTTCTTCCATGCCCTTGTGAGTGGTTCCTGCAGGCAGATCACGCCTGATTCTGCCCAGGAGAATCAGCGGGAGGCTTCAGGTTTGGTGGGGGTCCTCTAACTGCTTTCTGAACAGCCACCCACATCCCCAGCAGAAAGAAGGGAAGGAGCCGCTCCCAACACGCTTTGAGGCACTTGATCCCCACCGACAGGACCTGGGTGCCCCAGTTTCACTCCCTTTAGATTTCTTCAATCACAAAGAGATTGAGCATTCTTCCATGTTTTGACTCTTTTTATTTCTATATCTGCAAACTGCCAGATCACATCCTTTCCTATTTTCCTACCAGATAAATGTGTGTGTGTGTGTGCGTGCGTGTGTGTGTGTGTGTGTGTGTGTGTGTGTGTGTATGTAGGACTTTGGCATTTAGGTTAAAAATCACTTTTGCTGTTTATGTTTTGAGAATTCTTTTTTCTCATGGAATTTCTCACTCCTACATAGCTAAGTTATTCTTTTCTACTGTGGCCTCTCCTTTGGAATCTTGTTTAATTCATTCACTCATCCCCTCTGCAGTGCTGGGATGGAACCAAGGGCCTCCCCCATGCTAGGCAAGTGCTCTCACCCAGACCCACATCCCATTCCCAAGGAGTTCTGGAGATATAGACTTCTCAGGTTAGGGTTGGGGGCACTATCCCTGCAGGGTGTGGGAACCACTCAGGCTGACCCCACAGCTAGCCGCGCTCCTGGGCAGGGGTGAGGCTGCCTCTCAGCCCCTTGCAGAGCTTCGTGGGGGCTGGGGAACCAAAACGCAGAGCCAAAAGGCTCTGGGTGGAGCTCAGTGAGCAGCAGAGGCTGGCACCCAAGCTGTGGACCCAGAACATGAACCCAGAGGGAGAGGTGGCAGCCCAGTCCCAGGGTTAAAGGAAGAGGTCCAGGGACTGCAGTCTAGGGGCACGGGGTCCTCAGGGATGTCTCCAGACACACGTGCCAGTGGGGTCCTTCCTGGCCCTGCCTGCTCTGACGAGCGTCAACCAAAGGTGGGCCGCCCAGGTCTGCTGGGCCACTGCAAAGGGTCGTAGGCCGTGACCCGGAGTTGAGCTAGGCTGGAGTTGACCTTGACCTCACTGCGTCTCAACAATGCCTTCTGGGAAACGGAGACCATGGGAACAGGTAAAACTCTGACTCTTCTTGCTTTTCCAGTGGATTTCTGGAGTTACAGGTGGATTCTGAGGGGCCACCGAGGAGCCCACCATGAGGCAGCCCCTTCTGACCAGCTCAAGAGAGGACAAGACTGACGGGCTGGGGGGAGGAAGGACCCAGGCCCTTCCAGGCCCAGTTGGGCTGACCCCAGGAAGGGGGCACCGCTAGATCTCTCCTCCCGACGGCCTGAGTTCCTCCTTAGGAGCAGCCCACCTTGACAGAAGGGCATCAGGCTGGAGGC
Organism: Urocitellus parryii; assembly: GCF_045843805.1. Taxonomy (NCBI): domain Eukaryota; kingdom Metazoa; phylum Chordata; class Mammalia; order Rodentia; family Sciuridae; genus Urocitellus; species Urocitellus parryii. Next base: position 162,176,506 of record NC_135531.1, on the reverse strand, counting down.
AGAGTGAGCGGCAGCAGCCTGTGCACAGTGAAGACTTGGCCTTCAGACCAAGGACAGACCCTGCCCCACTGCATGCCAACTGGGTGACCAAGGACACTGTGCTTCACCTCTCTGAGCCTTGGTGTCATCTGAACATCTCCCACCAGTGGCTGGGGCCATGACGATGAGACAAGGTCCCATGGGTGCCACACAGTCCCTGACTATGTCCTCAAGCCAATGTCCACGCCCCACTCAGCCAGCCTAGCAAGCTAACCACACTGAGCTCTGGGGAACTAGGAGGACCACCAGGGCTTGCACATCATTGGGCATAGTAAGTAATCTAGAGTTTACTAAGTCCATTTCTGGACATGAAGGTCTGATTCAAATTTCATTTTAATTAGAGCTACTGAGCACCAGGTAGCAGGGGGAATGCTAAGTGACTTCAGAAAGAGGTAAGGCAGTGAGGGAGGGGTTGGTGCTTAGAGAGGGATGACCATGATTTGGGAGAGGGGAGTAGAAAAGGATGTGCAAAGGTCCTGTGGAGGGAAGGAGCAGGGTGCATCCTGAGAGCAAACAGAAAGCCACGATGCCTGGGGATGGCAAGGGGAAAAGAGTGCCGGGTGCCACTGGGAAGCTGAGGGGCTGACCAGGTGGCCAAGGCAAGAAACAGGCCCTGCCCTAGGAGTACTAGGGAGTCACCGAAGGCACTTGAGCAAGAGAGTGACAAAATCAAATGTGCCTGTTTAACAAATCGCTGTCCAGCAGGCCACCTCCAATTCTCTGAGACCATACCCTCCATCTCTACTACGGCCCTCCTGTCCATGCCCAGGTGGCCACCACAATCCCGTGGTCTCTGGTCCTGGCCTGCTTCTTCCCGTGGTCCCCCACAGAAGCAGAGTGATGTGGAGTCACTGGGGCTTCTCGGCGGGGCAGCCTTCCATGTCCACTTGGAAACGTGAACAAAGGTGGACGTTGAACTTGCAGCCCAGATCCTTCGGTGCTTCTGGGGAGGCCCAGGGGCTTAGCCATCCATGCTCAGAGCTCTCCGTGTTCCGCACCCCCCATGGGAATCGGGGTCTCCCGCCAGCCTCTGGTCATGCTGCTGGCTTCCCGTGCTCTTTCCACCCCTCAAGCCTGCTTTCCCCTCTTTCTAACCACAGTCTAGCAATGTGGCCCCCGCTGGCCATGCCTTCTCCCGGCAGGGACCCCAGAAGCCTGCTCAAGAGCCCAGGCCAACGCCCTTCGCTGTCCTCTCCTTCCCACCACCTCCTGCAAGCAGGATCTGCTAACTTCGCTGTATCTGCTAACATGGAGTTTGTGGGGGGTGTGCTGGTGGGTCCACGCCAGGAGAACCAGGTGCACCCATGCATTCGCCCTCCCCGGTCCCCCAGGGCCTAGCACCACGCTGGGTGCACAGGAGGTTCTCCCGGGATCCTGGTGGGAGGAGAAAGACATGAAGATCTGCCCTTAAAAACTCTATAACTTCGCCTCCAAATGTCTGGTTGGAGACTGAAAATAATACAGAGCAGTCCAAACCCAGAAAGAAACCCACGGGGGCAAACCCATGGATTCCAACAGTAAATTCCTGACCTTTTTGTTTCCCTTTCCAACATTGTCTGTAAAAAGAAAAAAAAAAAAGGTTTTAAAAAAAAAATCCCCACCAATTACCTCTGAGATGAGACTTCATATGCCAAGTTTCTGCCCCGAGCACATTTTTACAGCTGAGTAATAAACCCCAGAAAAACAAGCCTCCCGATGGAAACACAGGCCAGCGGTTCCAGCAGGCCGTGGTGGCTGCTGAGGTGGGGGACATTCCTGTCCAGGAGAGAGAGGAGCAGGAAGAACGGATTCTGCGCTGACACAGAGCGGGCCGGCTGTCCTGTTCCAAGCCGCCCTTTATGTGTCTTCTGTCCCCAGACTCTTCATGACACTTGCAGTTTTCCTTAGCGGCGAAAATGTGCGGCTGACCAGGAGACCGTGAGAGCGGAGAGACCCCACGCTGGACCCCTTTACAGGCCGCTCGAGGGTCCCACAGTCCCGTGTCAGGGACGGGTATAAATATTACTGTCCTGGTCCCCACACTGCCTGGAAGACTCTACAAGGGAGCATTTTCCAAGAAAAGGGGTTATTTTTGGCTGCATGTGTGGGGCTGGAAAAAAGAACTCAGCTGAAACTCGGGAGACCAAAGTCTGGAACCCACTTCACCCTGCGGATGGCTGGGGAAGCCTGTGGCGGCTAGCCTGCGATCTCTGTGCCTCGGTTTCCCCACCCGGCCTCAAGGGTCAGGCTGTGAGACCGTGGCCTCTGTATGCTTCCTCCTGCATAGGAACCTGGACGGGCCAGCGGAAGGCCTTTTTGAAATCAGTGGCCAGAGTCTACTCAACGTGACGCACAGAGGATGGACAGGGATGCATTCAGAAAAGCAGGGAGATTCGAATCAAAAGCACCAGGCTTTCCCTGGAGTAAATGGAAGGTCCCCTCCTACAACAAGTCACAAGGACAGAGTCGGTCAGTTCCTGACAACTTCAACTTAGAGTTTGTGCTTTAAATCAATCTTTCTCTCTCTCTCTCTCTCTCTCTCTCTCTCTCTCTCTCTCTCTCTCTCTCTCTCTAATTGTAAAAGTAATGGAACATTCAAGAAGATTTTGAAAACAAACTCCCAGATTTATCCCATGACCCTGACACCCCCAATTACTTTCCCGTCTGCATAGTTTCTCCCTGCCCCTGTGTGGCCCGCATTCCCCCTCGTAATGAGAAACATGCTCCGTGGAAATCAGGGGAGCCCAGAACCTCTGAGCGGCTTCTCTCTCCTCCCTTTATTTCCTTTTCTACTGTTTACAAACACATCTGCAGAGCTCCCCTCTCCTTGGCACGGTTTCTGTTTGTTGGTTTTGTCATTAAGTTAATTATTTTTATTTAGGACCCTGTGCATCCTGCCTATTTTCAATACTGAACGGAGTGCCTCTGCGCGCCCTTACCATGGGAGTGAAGCCCTTTGCCCCCAGCACCTCTGCCAGGGGCAAAGCTGACTTATTGCCCAAGTCGACCAATGGCCAAGTGGGCTCGGTCCTGCGCCCAGCACACAGGCGCAAGGAGCCCAGCAGCTGCACACCGCTCCCCGTCACTTGGGGGCATTGTGCAGCATCGCCTAGGCAACCAAGAGCCAAGCCCAGCAATGGAGGAGGGTGGGAGCAGATAGCCGATTCCCATCGCCCCTCCTCCTCCTCCTCCTCAGTCAGCTGGTCTCTTAGTCATTTCAGTCAATGATTTCCAAAAACTGTCACTTCCATTTATTAAGTGCCTACTACATGCCAAGAACAGACAGATGCTTGCTCTGGTTCATCACTAAAACCCCCAACAACTCTAGGTCAATAACTACTACTTCCCATTCTAAAGAGGACAAAACTGGGGATCAGAGATGTAAAGGGACTTACCCAAGGTCCCAAAGCTCCACATTTCAGTCTGACCTGAAGCCTGAACTGTTTCCCTGGCAGATCAGAGCTGAGAAACTAGAAGATGTGGTCTTCTTCTTCCAAGAAGAGACCCGGGTGGTTGATTGGGAGAGCCAATGTCAAAGCCAAATTGGTAATTAACTTCCATTCTACCTCTTACATTCTAATGTCCAGGATGGCTAACTCCTCAAGTTACTGCCCATAAGCTCACAGATCCATGTGACTGCTCAAGAATCAGTTGTGAGGTCACCACAGGGTAGGGATCTCAGTGACCGGATGAGCTCCTATTTTGCTCTGTAGAGAATGGGGCTATTATGAAGTCAGATGGACCCATCATCCAGGAAAACTTGCCACACTCTGTTGGACGATTTAAAGGCTGAGCAAACACACTGGCTGGACAGGCTGTCCTGTACTGATGACAATCTCTGGTTCTCCTGAGGCCCCTGAAGAGTGTCCTCAGCTTCCCACAGTCCAGGAGACCCTTTAGGATGAGATGGCCCCATCCCTTGGCTGCAGAGCATTCCAGGAGTCTTAAGGCACTACGGGGTTCACTTCTAGGGGCTCAATTCAAAGGGTTCTGGGGCCCTAGGGGTTGGGGAGAGAGGTGGAACCAGGGGAGAAAAGAGGCAGAACCACAGAGCAAAAGATCAAGGCCACTGGGGGGCTGAGCAAAGCTCTCAGGGTCCCCGGAGCACTGGCAGGACCCCTCCCGACCTCAGCAGCCTGCCCTCCAGAACTCTCTAGGAGTCCAAGCTTGGATTTTATTGTTGCCTCTAACACATCTGTTGCCACATACAACTGAATTAAAAAGCAATTCAGTGAGGACCAGATGGAACATGGCTGCTGGTCACCCAGCCGCACTGAGCAGCCACAGGGATCTGACTGGCAAAGGCTGCGTGCGGCTGGGCCACCTTGCCTTGGAAGGGCCCCGCCCACTCGCCCAGGCCCCGCCCACTGGTTCAGGCTCCACCCACTCGCCCAGGCCCCAAGCAGGTGGAGAGACAGCTCTGGCAGGGGCCTGCTGCCTCAGCAAGCGGTTCTCCAAGCAGAACTTCAAGGGCAGGAGGCTTGGGCCGCGGAAGAACATGGGAGATTCACAGGACAGCCTGAAGGCAGGCCTCCCCCTGCCGCACCCACACTCCACAAGCCCACCAGGCTCCAACTCTCTTCTCGGGCTTCCTGCCTCCCCACCCCTTCAGGCCTCTCCAGCTGTCAGAAACCCTGCAACAGCCTCTGCACGGGTCCTGCTCCTTCCAGCACGTTCCATAACATCCCGCCTCCCCACCCAGGGAGTTTCTCAAAGGGGTATGACGTGGAGGTGTGCTACTCCCCTCCCAAAACCACCATGGCAAAAATTAAAACAGAGCAGCTCAGAGGGACAGCACGCCCTAGCATGCACGAGGCCCTGGGTCGTCCCCAATGGCTCTGGAGGCTGAGGCAGGAGGATCGCAAGTTCAAACCAGCCTCAACAAAAGTGCGGCACTAAGCAACTCAGTGAGACTCTGTCTCTAAATAAAATACAAAATATGGCTGGGGATGTGGCTCAGTGGTCCAGTACTCTTGAGTTCAATCCCCGATACCCCCCCAAAAAATAATAAGAGTGAAAGTATGACAGTATGTAGACTGTTTTGTATTTTTTTTTCAAGAATATTTGATAGAGCTAAAAATTTGGACAAGAAATAATGTCTATTAATAAAGAACCCTTTAAATGAATTGTTATATGTTCCTACTGTGGAATAGAGAAAGAGCAGGTTAGGGTTGGGTCTACTGATGTGGTGAGATGCCCAGGTCGTGCCAGTGGATGGATGGACAGAGGATGGAGTCCCGTGTGCAGACACGGCCCAGCCGCCACTCCCACCTCCTGCTTTCCCATCTGTTGGTTTGCAACTGTACAACCACAGGTGTCAACCAGTCTACCCTGGACACTAAGCACTGAGGACTCAGACTGCAGGAAAGCTAAGGGGGACAGTGCATTGCTTAAGATATCTTTGGTTGGTTCACTCTAGTTGTGGAGAATAGCTATCACTTTTGAAATTCTTAAAGAATTCAATATGAGGTGACAGAAAAAAGACAAGGGAAGGGGAAATCAAAACCTCTGCAGCTCCAAGGTGCTTGGCCCCTAAGCCACATCCCAAGCCTTTGAGATAGTTTCTTACTAAGTTACTGAGTCTGGCCTGGAACGTGTCATCCTCCTGCCTCAGCCTCCCAAGTAGCTGGGATAATCACAGGTGTGTACCACACTGTTTCCTCCATATTCTCTTAACACACAAACCTTGTCATTTTAATATATATATTCCTCTTTGCCAGGAAACCCCCTCCTCTCAATCTGGTAAAATCCTTGAGACTTAGCCCAATACACCTCCTTCGCACACCCGCCCTGCCTCTCAAAGCCCAGTCTACTGATCCCCCCCTATGGCTCTGCATCCCCTTCCCCACCAGGGGCAAGACACACCCGAAGGACACCCACGCTGGAAATCACACACAAGGGCCACTCACTTCGAGGGATGCAGAGAAGCCAGAATTCCGGGTTTCTATGGAAAGTCTCCTGATTTTTAACTGTTGGCAACTTATTGAAATGTTGAATGCGTTCTCTTGGGGCCCGCACTGTGACAGCATGGGAGAAAATTCTGCAAAAGGAGCCTGGCTTTGAAGCTGCCCTTTGTACATCTGGGTGGGCCATGCGGTACTTCATACATCTGTGTCCTCACTGGAGGGCGGGATTCTTAGATCCCTGGTTTTCTGTTTGCTGAGCGGTGATGCTGAGGACTGAACCTAGGACCTCAGCACACGAAGCACATGCCCTGCCAGGGTAGGAACCTGTGTGGGTCAGCAGAAAGGAGGGAGGAGGTAGGAAAACAGGAAAGACCCCTGAAGGAAAGGGAAGAGGGAGCCCATCAGGCAGAGCACTGTGTTGGCTGTGGGGAGGGCAAATGAAACATCTTCTGCCTTACGTATATGCTAACTTTGCTTCCAGAGTATAGGTGTTCCGTGAATACTGTCAAGGTGCCTCCTGGGGAAGTGGGCAGTCCACTTATCCAGATACCAAAGATGAGCCAGTTAAACAAAGGGTGACTTTTAAACAGAACTCCGCTTTCAAAGAATTCTTCCCCTCTTTTGCAATTACTGCTAAGCTAGTAGATAAGTAGGTTCAGAGTAAATAAACTTGTTTTGACCAAATTCCCCTAGTCATTATTTACTAATAACACAACTCCATACATCCAAGAAAATGTGTGTCAGCTATGATCTCTGCAATAGTATCAATAGCCATAATAATAATAATACTGTGGCCCTCTATTATCTCTAGTAAATTCTTTCTGCAAACCTAGGAGATTGGAATGATCACCAGACCCTGGTTTTGCAGATAAGGAATCCAAAGTTCAGAGAGGGGAACTAACTTGCCCAAGGCCATCCAGCCTGGAGGTGGGGCAGGATTCCAAGGAGTTTCTGTGCTGTTGGACAAGCAGGGCTCCCCCCTGTAAATCAGTACTAACCTGGATTCCAGGCATCCACCTACACGATTGTTGCCCTGTCTGAGAACAATCACGATTGCTGGCCTTATCCCAGGACCAAAGGGGCTATTACTTAATTAATAGGTAACTTTAAATAAATTCTCATTTGAAAACCAGGAGTGATCATAAAAATGACTTGTTAAGTGAAATGTGTCGTGTTGCTTATCAACTATTAGATAGGCCGCCCTGGAAGGACACCAAGGCTGTTCTGCCAGATGTTGCCTAAGCAAGGAAGCTGGGTGCTTTGTCCACGGGGACCGGAGCCATCACTGTCCAGGTGCTCAAGTTGTACTGACGGCCTCCTGAACATCATGTTGCAGAAGGAATCACTCTGAGACTGTCATTCTCGAGTGCTCCAGCTTAGGGGCTACTGGGCCCATGAACTCTCCAAAATCATTTCTCTAGAGCTTTCTTGAGCTGCCCATGGGCCTGGAGGATTTTTAGCAGGATGCTCTCCCTAAGCCTCTCACAACCACCCTCACCAACAGTGTTAGCTCTGATTGTGTCACGAACAAGGAGCGACCCTGTCCCCCCTCCCAGTTCATCGCAGACTCAGAAACTCCTTCCTCACAGGGGACACCAGAAACATGGAACTGGAGGGGATGGATGGTATCCCTTGCCCTTTATATCAGTGATCCCACTGAACCCTTCGGCCCCTCCTGCAGAAATAGGGATTATCAGCCCTCATTTTCTAATGGAGAGAAGGAGGCCCGGCTCAGAGAAGTGGGCAGACTTGCCCCAGGACACACAGCTGCTACAGGAGAAAATCGGGGAGCCCACCGCCCCTCCCGCCCCTCCCCCTGCCTGGAAACCTCTGGTGGCCTGGTGGTACACAGAACAGGGGTCAGGCTGGACTCTCCCTGCCTTTCCTCATTCCTGGATCATACAGCCCCAGAACCACAGAGGCACGAAAGGCAAAGAAATCTCTTTTAATTTTGACAGTGGTGGGGAATGAGGGATCCAGAGAAGAAGAGAAGGATTTGTCCAAAGTCACCCAGCAAGTGAGTGACAGGGGATCTGAACCCTCCTTCCTTGCCTGGGGTCTAATTCCTTCCCTTCATTCTCCCCCTCCCGCCCCCTCCCCACAAAGATTTGCAAATCCAATTGCAAAAAGCCAGGCACTGCAGCCAGGTGGCAGAGAAACACTGCCACTTATATTAAGTGACCGTGTCCCCAGGGTGTTCCATTCACGAATAGCATGCACGGTGGCAGGAAGGCTAGACTGTGTTTCAAGTTCGAGGATCTCATAGAGCTCTAAGCCACTGCTGTTCTTGGGACAAAATCTTGCCCTCAGCTCTGATCTCTTTCCTGTTGAATGGCAGTGACTAGTTCCTCTGGGCTGGGGGGTGGGGGGGCAGGAGGGTGGGGAGAGGACGGAAACGGAAGGACCTCTAGACAAACACACAATTAAAAAGAGAAATTATATGTATCTGGAGTTTCCACGTCTGAGAATCAGGCCTTTCAGTAAAATGAAGATAATAATAACATCTACCAAACAGGGCGGTTGTGAGGACGGCAGGAGCCAGTCCATGTCACGAGGTGAGAATGGCCTCCACGACGGACGTGCTCTGGAAGCGCCCGCTGCCTGGTTAAGCGGAGCACAGAGTGATGCTATGGGCTTATATTTTTCCTAAATACTTTTGGGTCTTTTTTACTGTAGAGACACACTCTCTTTTATTTTATTTTTTTTAAAGAGAGAGTGAGAGAGGAGAGGGAGAGAGAGAAAGAGAGAGAGAGAATTTTTAATATTTCTTTTTTTTTTTAGTTCTCGGCGGACACAACATCTTTGTTGGTATGTGGTGCTGAGGATCGAACCCGGGCTGCACACATGCCAGGCGAGCGCGCTACCGCTTGAGCCACATCCCCAGCCCAACACACTCTCTTTTAAAAAATCTGGAAATGCAGCAAAATCCCAGTATTGCTGAAGCGAGGGGCAGAGGTGGTGATGAGGTGCTGTTTCTCTGACTTCTGCAGGCCGGGCCTCTGGAGCTGAGAAGAAGCCAGCTTGGGTTTGGAGTTAGATTTGCCTACAATCAAAGGCACACTGTATCCCTTAGTTGGTACATGACCTTGGGCAGAGAGTGAAATGAGTAAATCTTTATTGGGGAATGGGACTATTAATTGTTAAGTCTTGTGACTTTCTGGATCTGGGGTGGAACCAATACTGTTCTCCCCAGCACTTTAAATTCTGTCTCCCACCCCAGGGTCCAGCATCTGTTGCAACTGTGAAAACAGACCAGCCCTTCCAACTCCAGGTTCCTTCCAAAGTCACAGGGGGAAGCACCTTCTGGTGAGTGGTCCCTGCATGCTCAGACACGATCTGAATTTATTTATAGAGCATCTCGCTGGGCCAGGGGCTCTGCCTGGTGCTGGACACAGTGCTATACATACAGGACAAACCCAGCCCCTCCCCCAGTCAGGGTCCAAGCTGGAGGGGGGTCCCTGAGGATGGAAGGCTCTGGGCAGCTGGGTCCCAACCCGTCCACCTTCCTTGGTGAAGTCAGGGAAGTCTGTCTGATCTGCAGTCACCTCTGTGGGGAAGCAGAGTGACAGAAAGAAGAGGCTGAGGTGGGGAGGGAGGAGGGGTGAGAGGTCCCTCCAGAGCCCCAGATTGATCTCCAGGAGGCAGCAAAGTCCTGTGGTGAAAGTGCTTTGCCCCTCATAAAGCTTAAAGCTCAGAGCTCGCACAGCACCAAGTTCAAGGTGCATGCCCTCCTTCCTTCCTGTTGTTGGTACTGGGGGTTGAACTCTGTGGAGCTACCCACCTACCCAAGGTGCAGCTCTGTTAGCAAGGCTGGGGGCTTCCTACCTGTGTGGCTCAAGCCCGGGACCCAGCTCCAAGCCCCAACACCTCCTCCAGAAGTAACTAACAAAATTTGGAATAATTGCTTCTAATTGTCTTTATTCTCCAGGTAGATCAACCTCTGCTGTCTCCCACCTGGCAAGGGGTGGAGCTGGAGCAATTGGAAGAGATTATATTTTCCTTAATTAGAAAATATAATTATGTCCATTAAGTAGCTCCCTAGACTTCCTTTTTCTTCCTCCCTCATGCCCAGTTGGCTGCATCTTGAAGCTAAAAATAATGCAGAGGCCACCAAACAAAATAGATTTGAGAGTCCTGCCCAAATCTTTGGCCATCCGTAAATATCGGTAAACCCCTTTCTCCTGTGCACCCTATGTAATTAGTGAGCCAATCTCAGACCCAACACCCCATCTGTCAAGTTGAGGGAACTGGAAATAGTAGATGCTTCTTGCCCACCAGCTAGTCCAGCTGTGGCCCCCTCCCACCTCTTCAGCCACTTCTGCCCTGGGCGGAATACACGCATTTAGAATCAGTCCAACCCTGATTCACATCTTCTGTCAGGAATTTACTAATTGTGAGAAATCTAATCAAGCTTTAAGCTAAAATATTCTCCTTTGCAAAGAGGAATAACAGCCCCTGCAGCCCAGGGCTACTTTAGGAAAAAGAAAGAAGGGAACTGACAGTTACTAGACCTTGATGAAAATCTCATTTGTGGCTGAGGGTATAGCTCAGTGGTAGAGCACACTCTTAGCATGCACAAGACCCTGGATTCAATTCCAGCGCTAAAACAAATAGACCCTGCAAAAGCCCTCTTCTCAGCCTGGACCAGTGTGGGGGATGGAACAGAGATTTGTGCATAACAGCTCTCCTAGGTGCCAGCCTGCATGACCTCACTGGTTCCCCAGGCTGCAGCCACCCAGTTATCTGGAGCCACCTCTTCCAGGATCTTTCTCTGAAGACAAATCAGAGCTGGATTCCTGCTTGTGAGAAGTACCGGGCAGTGCAGGCAGGGGCTGGGAAGAAGGTGTGCCCAGGTTCTGGGAGATGGTGAGTTCTGCCTCCTGTGTATCTGAACTTTTTCTTCTTCCCTTAATGCCTGCCCTTCAATAGAAAGAGCTGAGGGAGTTTCCTTCTCAAGAGATCAGTAGCTGTTCCCATTTTGGAGGCCTAAGGAAGTCGCAGTTTCAGGCCTCAACCCACCCAACATCCCATCAGAGGGACCTAAATGCACACTTCGAGAAAGACTTATTGAAAAGAGAGGTTATTAAAAAAAAGATAATGACTTATAAAATAATATCCAACATCTACCAACATCACAGATAAGAAAACTGTGGGGTAGAGAGATGGAGTGATTTATCCAGAGACCACAGGAAATGAACAGCTGAGCCCTGTTTAAAGCCAATGCGACTCTTTAAGGCTGGAGGCAAAGCAGTACATTTGTATGTTTCTTGTGTGGCTTCTCACTGGTCCTCACCCTGGGGGCTGAGCATTAGTGTGTGCATTTGCTGAAAGGGAAAGCTGAGGGCATGGCAGCAAGCAGGGTGGGGGCATGGGGCTTGGGTTTGTTTGTGTTTGCAGGGAGGTGGTGGATGTGCCACTGAGCTACACACCTTGCCCTTTCTGTTTCTTATTTTGAGACAGGGTCTGGCTAAATTGCTCATACTGGCCTTGAACTCTCCATCCTCCTGCCTCAGCCTCCCAGTAGCTGGGATTACAGACCTGGGGGTCTGGGATTACAGATCTGCAGAAGGCGCAGAACCTTCCTGGTGACCCCCTTTGGTAACCCAGACTGGCCATTCCCTGTGCAGGCCCATGACCTGCAGTGAGTGCAGCTGCTGTGGCCCTTACTCAGGCCTCCCCTGGCCCACCCCCAGTGCAACCTGAGGAGGGGAGATTCTTGCAGAGGGGCAGCCCTGGCTTCAGGCTCCACCTGCAGTGACCTCAGGCCGGCCTCTCCGGTCTTCCCCCTCAACCTCTATCCACTGTGAAATGGGGAGCTGGTGTCAGGAACCTGTGAAGGGGCATGGCTAGCGCTGAGCGTCCAGAATCTCACAAGCATGGGGACTGTCCCCCCAAAACCACAGCTGTGACCTAAGTATTTCCCTGCTGTGTCCCTCTGAAGGGATTTCAGGGAATATGCCCATCCCACTCAGGGTTGGTCTTCCCCATTCCTTCTTCACCCCGCACAGGTAAGAAAAATGAGCTCAGAGAGGAGTAGCCTTTTGCCTGAGGTCACACAGCGAATGTCTGGGGGGGTGGAGAGCAGTGTTGTGGAATTCCTGGCGGACGTTGGCGCCCGCTTGTCTGCCCGCTTCTGATACCCGGGTTCGGGAGAATAGGCCGCTAACAAGCGGCCCATTAGAAGGAATTGTCACTCCTCTGGGAGCGAGGTTGTCCCATTAGGGCGAATTGTCATTCCTCCTGGAGTGAGGTTGTCCCGGCTCCGAGCAGGCTGAGTGCCGGGGCCGAGAGCAATTAACGCGGCTCCGGCGCGGGCAGCCGCCTCTGCCCGGGGCAGCGGGGGCGGGGCGCCCGGCGCGGCTGGAGCCGGTCACCCGGCGCAGCCCCTTCCCCCGGAGCCCGCCTTTCATCTCCCCGCGCCTGGCGCCTGCCCGCAGCCCTGGCCCGTCTACAGCCCCTTCCCTGCCCCTCCCCCTCCTCCTAGCCTCGGGGATCCAGCGACCAGTCCTCGGGGTTACTTGCACTGCCGTCTATGCGCCGCGCTCCACGGTTTGCAAGGAGGGTCTTCCCACTGGGACTCGGAGCGCGCGTGCGCGGCTGCTCCGCCAACAAGCCTGGTCGGTGCGAAACGCCCGGCGGAGCGAGGAAAGGTGGGGGTCGGAAAATCTGCGCGCAGAGGCCCCGGGGGATTAGCGGGTCTCCCACCTCCTACCTGGGTGACCCCGGGCGGCGCTCTTAGCACTTCCTCGTCCAAGGCTTTTCATCTGTAAAATGTGTGTGGGGAGGGGGGTCGGTGGGGACGACCCCGGCCCTTCGGGGTGTGTTGGAAGCAAGAAATGAGATCCTAGGCGGATCTAGGTACTTAAGCATCCGGCAGAGTTGACGCTGGGGGGGGGGGGGTGGTGGCTGAGTTCTGATGGAACCCCCGCTTTTCTGCTTTCAAATACCGCAGCTATGGAAACCTCCCCGGAAACCAGCATGTACTGAGTCCCTCCTAAGTGTCAAGGCCAGCCTCCCCTGAGAGGCTCAATCCTCAGCCCCGGAGGTTTTACAAAGAACCCACCTTAAGGTTGTGAAGGCGGTCGGTACATCTTATTTGGGGACATCTGGAGAGAAAGCGTTCGATAAATCATTAATGCTTTTTATATACAGTAATGCAATAAGGCTCTTTTAAAATCGATTCCCTACACCTCCTAGTTACTTTATATAGTCTATTGAATTTAATTACCACAGGAGCCATCCCAGGTAGGTATGATTATCTCTCATCTAAGAGAATTTAAAAAAAAAAAAAAAAAGTTGGCTGAGGGAGGCAGGCAAAGTAGCGTGCCCAAGGTCACGCGCCCTGGAAGAGGTAAATAAGATGTTGAGGGGCAGCCAGCCTGGGAGCACAGGCACAGGTGGGGCTTTCCATAAAGGGCTAGATTTGGGTCGAGATTCCAGCCTTCTCCCGGAAGAAGCAAGACCCTTTCCCAAATTGTCTCGCCCCAGCTGAGAGTTAGGGGGCCACCTGGAGCATCGGGGAGCCTACAGCTGCCTCTCTGGCCATCTCTCCTATTTGTGACCACAATTTAGCACTCTGGTTTTCAACAGCAGTTACTCTTTTTATCTCTACTCTTCTCCTATTTCTGACTTTAGAATTTTTGTTTTCCACCTGGATACCAGGACCCCAGAGGAGTGAGGGGGGAAACCTGACTTTTCCTTTCCCAGATGAGTTTATTAAAATAAAGGTGCTCCAATGTAATTCTCTCTTTTCTCCCTAACTTCCCAGGAATAAGCCTGTCTGCACTTAAGCTGACAAATACTAATGATGTGTTTTCAAGAACAATGATAAAACATTGGCTGGGTTCAGCCCAACTGAAAGTTGAACACTTTTGTACACTTTGGTAGCTGAGGGCTAAACGAATTTCAGATTTGCTTCCAAAATATATAGCCCGCACCTTGCCACATGCATCTAGAAGGCACAGAACTTAATCTGGATTTACCTGTATTGTATTTGAGATGCATATCAAGCCAACCATCATCAGGTATGACTCAAGGGGAAAATGCATACATCTCAAGATAGCTTTCATAGTGTTTTTTTTTTTAACTTTCTGTGAGCTTTCAGTTTGTAAACATAAAAAAAAAATGCCTGTTTTTTTTTTTTGTGATGGGAGATTGATCCAGAGATTTTCATAACACAGTGTTTAGAACTTGTTTACTTTCTAACTTTTTCAGGACCAAACAGAATTAACTGGTCAGTGAAAACTGTTTATCCTAAAGATTCAGATAATGCTTTTTTCGGGTTAACCCAGATCAGCGAAGTTTGGCTCCAGGGGAAGGTCGGCGATGAGGGAAACGAAGGAAACATTGCATCTGCGAGGTACTGAGGAAAGAGTTTAAGGATCTTTAGCTCTGGAGGTCAAGTTTCTAAGACTCTTGAGCTGGGAGATAGCCTCCAAGCCTTGATCATTTAAATAATTTTAAAACACTTCGCTTCCTTCCGACGCTCTAGGAACTGTTTAGGAAGAATCTGCCGAGTGAGAGGTCCTGAGCCGGCCACCTCCTATTTACCTCAGGAAAATCGTTCAGCATAGGAAAGAGTAACTGCACCCTGCGAAGACTGTTTAGAATCGATATTTTCCGCCCGGCGGCCTTCAGAACAGCGGGGAGATGCGAGGCCTCTTCCTCTGTCAAAACTCACACTCCTCTTCCCGGCTCTGAGACCGCCACCACTGAGGCTCTGGGAGGCAGTCACTGAGGGTGTACTTTGGGATGGGGTAGGGACACTTATGCTTTAAAAAAAAAAAAATTATGTCAGATGCAATGAATAGAAATGTGCATTCCCAAAATGCACCCAGGCCTGGGGTGTGCAAAGTGGAACCTGGTATCTCTGAGATTTGCGGGGGGGGGGGGGACGGGGGACGACGACACTAAATATTATCGGTGGCTTTTCCTCCCTCCTCTCCTCCCTCCAAGGCAAACACCAGCACCTAAATACACACACTACGAACACAGATTCAAATAAACTCACGAACACACATTTGCACTCAGTCTTGAGAAAAAAGATCGGACTCGGATCTCTCCCAGAGAGGAAATTTCAGGGGCCAAGAAAACACGAACTTACCCTTTCTAAAAGTACCCTGATTTTTGTGTAAGTGGAAAAGATAAATACTACTGGTTTAAATTCTCCATTATGAATGATTTAGGAGAGAGCGATTTCTGACCCTCCTTCGGGGTCCCTCCGACCTTTTTTTCTGGAGGAACGAGTTATAATAATAGTTATAATAATAGCTAATGACGAGATCCTTCTAAGCGCTACGGTTGTATTATTTTCTTTAGCAGGGATACGGCCTCATGCGTTTCTGGATTGACTGCCAGAGTTGTAAAGTTGGACCAGTTTTTTGACGCATAGTGGGAACTTCATAAATGTCAGTTGCGGATTTTAGGAGTGTTCAGCTGTGTGGGGGTCGGGGTCGGGGGAGTGGGATGTGCACTGAAGAGGGGTCAAAAGAGAAGAGATAGGGACTGGGCGAACTTCCTCTTTAAATAATCGACCTTAATTACGTCTTGGACTTTTCAGATTTGGCGTGATTATAACCCTTAAGGGATAGCCTAATAACAACTCTGCTGACTGCTCCTGTAATTAACTCCTAATTTATTTCAAACAGGGAGAAAAAAAAAAAAGGACCCAGCCTCTTCGGGAAGAGCCAATCGGAGGCGAGCGCCCGTGGCGTCAGCGGCAGGGCGGGCGCGGATTGGCTGAGCCGCGTCTCCCACTTCCCCTTGGAGCCCAGCTCGGCTCCCAGCGCCCCTCCCGTCTCCCCCGCAAAAAGTTTGAGTCGCTGCCGCGGGGCTGCCAGCGGAGTTGCGCGCGGGGATCTACACAGGGCTGGGAAGTCATGGCTTCTCCGTCCAAAGGCAACGACTTGTTCTCGTCCGATGAGGAGGGCCCGGCTATGGTGGCCGGGCCGGGCCCGGGGCCTGGGGGCGCCGAGGGGGTCGCCGAGGAGCGTCGCGTCAAGGTCTCCAGCCTGCCCTTCAGCGTGGAGGCGCTCATGTCGGACAAGAAGCCGCCCAAGGAGGCGTCCCCGCTGCCGGCCGAAAGCGCCTCGGCGGGGGCCACCCTGCGGCCGCTGCTGCTGCCGGGTCATGGCTCCCGGGAAGCGCACAGTCCCGGGCCTTTGGTCAAGCCTTTCGAGACCGCCTCAGTCAAGTCGGAAAATTCGGAAGACGGAGCGTCGTGGATGCAGGAACCCGGCAGATACTCGCCGCCACCAAGTGAGTGAGCGCCGGGGTTGGAACTGGGGGAAGGCGGGTGCGTGGGATGAAGGCGGGTGCGTGGGATGCTGGACAGAAATTTCAGGCCAAGGGCGAGGAGACCCCTCTGTATGCATTTTGGGTCCAGAAAGCAAGCCCAGAAATCCCCCCACCCCCGGTCCTTGCACAGGGGAGTTCAGCATGCCAACCGCATCCTAGACACTTCGTAATCTCTAACTGTGCGTGTCTGGGCTCTCCTCCCTGTACATTGATCCACATGAAAGCCGACTGGCTCATCTTTGGAGAGAGAACCCCAACTGGGTTTGCGAGGTCACCTTGTCGTCGGGTTTTGCAGCCCCCGCGCCCCGGCCAGCCCACTTAGCATATTTTTGTCCCACTATCCCCAGTCTCTCTGCCTGGGGAATGAGGGGGTTCCACGTTGAATCAACACTTTGGAATGTGTCAGACAGAGTTGTCTTATCTCCTTTCAAAACGTACAGCCCTGTGAGTTGCGCCCCCAATTTAAAATGAGTTAACTGGAGTCTAAGCAGATATTGAGTGATATTGTGAGACTTGCGGGTATCCAAGCCACATCCCACGAAAGGATGATGGAGACACTGATGGGGAAAGGAAAGGTGTCCCTGTGATCACCGAAGTCAGAGACTCCTTGTCGAAGTTCTGCACTTCGATGGGAGCGGGTTGGGGCCAAGAAACTGGAGGGCTTCCCTGGGCTCACAGTAGTAATTAACAGCATTCCAGCAGAGCTTGTGAGTAGATCAAAGGTGCTGCTTACCTCACCCTATCCGGATCCTACCTAGAACCCCAAAGTGTAGATAGAAGCTAGCAGCCTGTAGCTACCCCCTTTTCCAAATGTGCACATGGAAGGTTTAAGAGATCCTTCTCTTCCCAGATCACCAACAACCTCCGTATTGAGCATGGGGATCTGGTATCCAAACCCTGCTCCTCTATTTGGTACCTAGGTTACCTTTAATCCCTCTCCCCAAAGACCAGGTCTAGGTCTGCTCCTACCTACACTTCCAGGGAGGCTGGAATGCTTTCTCTTCCAGACTTGGTGTGTTTGGGGGCTGTGGAGTCTCTGCAATTTAAAGTCATTCTCTTCAGATTCTTTTAGTTCTCTCACTTGGCTTTAGGATTTCTCTATTTCCTCTCACCACACCTCTACCCTACCTTCTGGAAAGGCGATAAAGAGTGGGGTCTATGGAGGGACCTTCTCCATTTCCATGGTTCAGCCATCCCGACAGTAGAGGCACAGTATTTTCTGAACAAGACTAGGCTGTAATATTGCCGGTGTCAGTGACTGTCCCCTCTGGCAGTCTCTCTCCACTCTGTTGAAATTCTGAAAGACTCAAAGGGCATGGAGATTAAGGACCCAAAGAATTTAAACTGCAGTTGCACAGCAATTTTTGCTGTAGTATCTTATCTGATCTCCTTTGTAAGGCTGCGGTGGGCCTCTTGTTAACAGATGAGAACATTTCAACAAAGTTCAAAAGATCAGCAATTGGGGCCTGACTGAAAAAGCCTGGGGACACTTAGTGATCACCTACTGAGTGGCAGGTGGGGCTTGGGCACTCTACCTTTTGACACTCCAAAAGACCCCAGGATGATATTATTTGCCTATTTTATTGACAGTGAAACCGAGGCTCAAAAACACTCAGAGACTTAATGTGCTTAACAAATTTTGAGTAACTGTATTCCTAGGCCTGGGGCAAGGCCTGCAGCATCCTAGAGATTCTGGCCTTAATTGGAATGCTACTCAGATGTCAGAAATCTCAGCATCCTTGCCCCTTGAAGGCTTGGGAGGGCAGTTCCCCACTTGCCCCAAGGCGCTGTTTCCTGGCCCCGACAAGGCGACCTGTCTGTAGTCCAGAGAATGACCTTTCCACAGGAAGAGCTGGAGGGTCTCAGAAAGATTTCAAATTTAAACCCGTGCCTGGTTGGACCAGGGTGGGCCAGGGAGCGCCTGGAGCAGAAGGGAGCCGCCCGCCTGGGCCTGGTTTTGTTATTTGGGGGAAGTAGGATAAATGCTGTTTTGCCTGGTATAATCGTATCTTTCCTCTGGCTGGTTTAAAATGGGGCAGGAGAAGGGGGGAGTGGTGCTTGGAGAGGGAGCCTCAGAACCTTATGGTTTTGATACACATGTGCCATCCCCATTACCAGATTTCACAATTAAATGCAGCCCACACAGCAGTTGGAGTGACCCCTCCCAGGCATTCAGATGGCTCAAAACCCCTGTGTTCAGCCCAGAGCAACTGGGTGCACCGAACCACTCAGACACTGGGTCCTCCTGAGAGCCCAGCTAAGTTTGAGTAGGGAATTTTGTCTGTCTCCTGAGAGTCTTGACAGAAGTGTATTTAATTTGTAAATTCAGAAGGCTCCGCACCTCATTCTCTGGCTTATTCAGGGATTAGCATATGCAAACGTCTGTAGACTTTTATGAATATTTCATCCTTCTCCTGAATGTCTGTTCTTTGGTTACAGAACTTTCTACTCCCCCCCCCCCCACCACCACCACCATCACCAGTAAACTGATGGTTAATCCTGGGACTCTAGGACAGATCCATCTCTTGTTGAAAATGGAGGCCGGGTTGGGACTTGTGCTGTGTCACTCTCAAGTATGAAGTGTCAACTCTTTCATGGGCCACCAAAGTAACTAAACTAGAAATGCGACATTCTCCCTGGAGTACACTGGAGTTGCTACTGTGGCTACATTTAGAAAATTAGCATAGCTCATAAAAGCCAAGTGCAGAAAATTAATTGTTTAGCATTCTGTTCCTTAAGCTGTGTTCTCCTCCCCCTGCCCTTGAGGAAAATAAGCCTCAAGTTAGTAGGTGTCTTGGCATCCTAGGAAGTGCCAGCCTGAGACTTCCTATAATTGAATCCAGTTTAAGAGTCGAGTCTGGATGCTGTTGCCATACCTTTATTTTGCTTGTTATTCTCCACTTTTAAACTCTGGTGACAAACTAATCATTTACACATTTCCCTTAAACCATGGAACGGGTAGGGATGACTAAGATGTCATCATGTGCTCTCAATTCGGAGGCAGTGTGATTTCCCCAGACATGTACATTTATGGGTGAGCTAATTTTCTCCTCTGTCTTAGTAAAGTTTATATTACTGAAGCACCCAGCCAAGAAACTTATCCCACTTCCAGATCTGTAAAATGATGTTCATGTTCGGGTTTTATAATCTGAAGACTGGATGGAATGACAGCCTGTGGTTGCTTATGGCATGAGGCTGCCCCCACATCCACAGATCCTATTAATTGACCACAGACCTTATCTGCGTGATTATTCTCCTCCGGAATATGCTGATGCAGTCCAATGTTCCTGGGTCAGAGGGGACCAGGAAAGGGCTAACCCAGTGTCTAGGGCCCCTTTCCAGTATTTACTATTCATGGGAGTTTAGGATAAACATAAACTCAGCCCCCCCCATCCATTTTAAAGACAGAGAAATTAAACTCAGAAAGTTTTATTTCTCAGAAGTCAGCTCCCTTGACTTAGGAGGGCTCTGTTCCTGTGAGTTCTATTTCCATTAGCCTCAGTGCTATTTGTTTTCCAAACAGGAAGTTCCACAACATCATTCAATTCTCCAACTGATTTTTTAAAATAATGTTAAAGGGGCTGGAGATATAGCTCAGTTGGTAGAGTGCTTGCCTCCCATTCACAAGGCCCTGGGTTCAATCCCCAGCACCAAAATAATAATAATAATAATAATAATAATAATAATAATAAGGCAACTTATCAACTTGAAATTCTGTCCTTCCGTATCTGTCCCTCCCCTCCCCCCCGAAAAAAAAACGCACATGGTTTTGACAGAAGTACCTTTTTTTGAAAGCTCAAACAGTGGGTGTGTGGGAGAGACAGGGCGAGCACAGGGTTTCTGTTAGGCCTGCTGGCAGACTTGGAAAGAAGACGCTTTTGCTAATCCAGTACCCTCTCTCTGTCCTCTAGGACACATGAGCCCCACCACCTGCACCCTGAGGAAACACAAGACCAATCGGAAGCCTCGCACGCCCTTCACCACGTCCCAGCTCCTGGCGCTGGAGCGCAAGTTCCGCCAGAAACAGTACCTCTCCATCGCGGAGCGCGCGGAGTTCTCTAGCTCTCTGAACCTCACAGAGACCCAGGTCAAAATCTGGTTCCAGAACCGAAGGGCCAAGGCCAAAAGACTGCAGGAGGCAGAACTGGAAAAGCTGAAGATGGCAGCTAAACCTATGCTGCCCTCCGGCTTCAGTCTCCCTTTCCCCATCAACTCGCCCCTGCAAGCAGCGTCCCTGTACGGAGCCTCCTACCCTTTCCATAGACCTGTGCTTCCCATCCCGCCCGTCGGACTCTATGCCACGCCAGTGGGATACGGCATGTACCATCTATCCTAAGGCCTTAAGACCGGATCCAGAGACTCCAGGACGGATATTCGGATATTCGTTTAAAAGGGTTCCCCTCTCTCAAAGAGGGCCACCAACCCAGTCCTCCTGCAGCGGAAATTTCCGGCACCATCTGAAGAAGTCATAGTTTGAATTTCTTCTTTAGGAGGGAGGCACCAACGTCCTGTTTACACGGTGTCATATCCTAAATGCCCCCTTCTCCTTTCACGAAAATTGGCTCTGGCAGTTTCTATGTATAAATATATATATATAATAAAATATAAGACATTTTTATACAGCAAACGTAAAAATTCAAATTATTTTGAAAGGCAAAATTTATATACATATGCATTTTTCTATATATCACCTTAAAGAGACTATAAGTCTATTTGTTGTTTTCTTAAAGGGGGGAGACAGGTTATTTGCAAATTGGCCCAAATTTGGTAGTCTTGATAGGCTGAGTTGACTTCTGCTTATGGAAATCAAATACTAGAATTAGACAGGATGCATATAGGAAGTAGGTAATGGGAAGCTTCTGGCGAATTCAGGAGATGATATAACAGGTTTGCATTTTATGTGCATAAGAAGAAGCTTGTGAGGTGCTACCAGATTGGACTCTTGTTTCCCTCCTGCATATTGTGGGCTTTATCATTCTTTTTCCTAAGCTTGAAAAGAGGGGGATGAGAGTAATCCTGAGACCACCCCAGGGCAAGGTAGAAAATAGAAATACTGCCTAACATCTCTCAGTGCTGTGCTCTTTAACTCCATTCCCGGTCATCAGAGAGCAAAAAAATAAAGTGTATCAGAAGAAATTGATTTCTATGGAATACTAGGTACATCAACTCACACTTTGCAAAGATGATTTTTTTTGGGGGGGGAGCATAAAAGTATAGTAATTTTCTGCTTAAAAAAGCAAGTATCCTGTAACCATTACCTATGCTAAATATTCTTGAACAGTTAGTAGAACCAGGAAGGGAAAAGAAAATCATGCTTTCTCTGTGTGTGTACCTATTGTATGTGCTAAACTTATTAGGAAAAATTTCCATACTTTTTAACATGTTGGGAGCAGAGGGTAAAGCCACCCTTTAGCTTGCTAAAAATGGTGTTGTCAAACAGCCCGATTAGCACCCTGGTGTGTCACCTTTGCGTCCATCTCCCTCCCCCAGTACACGTTTATCCCTTTGAAAGGGTACATTGTACAATTTTATATATTTTATTGAAGAGTTATTATCTCGTATTCTGAATTAAATTAAATGTTTGTTTTATTGCAGTAAAGTTTGTCCTAATTCACAATTATTTAAAAAGGAGCTATTTATTCTTAGCTGGGCTTAGCTCAAAAATGCTACCCATGAGGGAAGGGGGCTGGTACTTTTAATTATTGTTTAATTTGAATCAATCCAGTGTTGTAGCAGCATGAGGGTAGGAGTCAGTTGAAAACATTGAGATGCTTTGAAATGTTTCCTCTGCAGCTTGTGTTATTCATGGAAAAGGAGGAATTGCTGTTTAGTATGTTACAGTGAAAATGATCTTAAAAAGAAAGGGTGCAGCAGAGGTCAGAATCTGAGTAGTTTACTGGTGATCCAGGGAAAATCTTGAACTTGAAATCTTGGAGCTACCAAAACAATTGACCACAAAAAAGTTGAAAGAAAGGGACCTATAGCTTTTCTCTGGAAAGGAACTAGGTGCATCTTTGGGTTGGAGGGAGGCACCTTGCTACCTTCAGGAGGGTGTCAGGTCGCATTCCATTTGTCCTTTCTATCTCCACCCAAGGAGAGGGACCCCAAACAAATGCTATTTTTCTTTGAAGGGTGAAGGTGGTTCCTTCCTGTTTCAGGGTCCGGATCCCTGTGGAAACCGATGCAGCACAGCAGCGCCAGTCTTGGGTTTTGAGGGATCCCCATTAAAATTAAATGGTGATAGGTGGGGGGAGACTGGGAAGGATCTTAAACTCAGTTTTCTGTTGGACAAATAAATCAAAAGTGGCTACTGAAGATACCTCTCCGAGGGCTTCAGAGACCTTGGGGGCAGAGACAGAAGCCCAGGGAGAACTTTGTGTTGCCAGTGGGGAGACGCACCCAGCATCGACTAGGATCCGCACTCTCCTCCCAGTTTCGGTGGTGCTGGACCCCCTTTCGAAGTGGGCGCTGGAAGCGCAGGGACTTTAAGGAGTCGGGCCACTAGTCTCAGGGGTTTCTCAGCAGCAGCGCGGAACCTGAGCCCAACAGAGGGGTCTGCTGGAAATTTAAGGCCGATTTCCTCAGGTTGGCTCGCTCCACTTGGAGCTGAGCTGCGGAAGCGCCCCAAACCCACCCAAACTTGTTCCTCTGCCTCCCTCTGGGCCTTTAGGGGCCCACGTCCGAGTCCCAGATCAGAATATAACCATTTTCATTTAAGGGATGCATTTTCCCAAAGCTAAAATCCTTCCGGGTTTCGTCATCAGCCGCCGAGTTGGGTCCCTAATTAGCCTGTCCTCGGAACTTCCTTCCCGGCGCCGGTGGGACCTGCAGCCCGGGGGGATGTTCCTCAGGAGGGGGATCCGGAGAGGCCAGCTCCCATGAAGGCTCAGCTTGCCCCATGGAGAGGTCCGTGATCCCCTGTCCTATTCGGAGAATCGGGGCTGCTTTTTGCATGACCAGCGGGGTAGGCGAATCAATCTGGTACCTGGGCACCCCGCACCGGGCCCATCGCCTCAGATTAAAGGAAAACTGAGGCTCGGAGATGGGTTGTGGAAACAGGTTTCACAAGAAGCACTTCAGCGCTCCTAGGTCGATGGGTTACAGCGTCCAGGACCAGGCCCATGGTCCGCCCAGCAGGACCACGCGCCTTGCTCTGCGGCCCCTTTCTACCCTTCTGTCCCGCGTGGAGTTCCGCGTCACCAAGATCCTGGCCTCAGGCTTGGTGCTGGTGGTTTAGAGGCCAGATTGACAACAAGCGCCTCGCGAAAGACCCACACTCAGCCAAGCCCCTTGCAGACCAGCATTGGAAGTGAACGCTGAAGAGGCCAGTGTGAGATCTTTGGACATTCTCAAGTGACTGCCAGGAGCCTGGCACGAAAATGCACCTGCCCTTCCAAAACTTTCCAAAGAAAACACTCTTCTTTTTTTAAAGCGGGAGAGAAAGTAGGGGACATCGCCTTTCAGAGACCCTGCTAAGTGAGGAACTAGGCATTTTGGTACAGATACTCTCATGTAATCGGTGCACCCCTTTTGGAGAGGCGGTTTACAGTTGTTATTTTAAAGTCGAGGAAACTGAGGCTCTGGGAGGTGGCTCACTGAGGTCACAAGGCTGGCTGGCGGCAAGGGAATCCAGGCAGAAGGGTGAGCGGAGGAATGTGGGTACCAGAGTTGGCAAGGCAGGCCTCTCAAAAATGACGCAGGGATCTGGAGAGCCAAGGTTTGGAGTCTCCTCTGGTCCCCATCCCTCACTGCTGTGAGGGGCTTCTGCCAGGGTCCCAGCTTGTCCACCACGTGGGACCTGGGGCTAAGCCCTCCCCCACCCCTCCCGGCAGGCCGCGCCTCGGTGGTGCGGGGGCAGGGCCGCAGGAGGTAGGCTAGGGCCTGGCTGAGAACCGCGCTGGCGGAGCGTCTGCCTGACCCGACTGAAAAGAGGATCCCTGCCTTTGAGCAGAACCTTGTCTGACCGAAAGAAAACTCCCACGGCCATTCTTCGCGATAAAAGCCTCTCATTTGCCACGGGTTGGAGAGGCCGTTCCCCCACCCCCATTCCCTTTCCACTGCTGGGTTTGAAATAAGCATAAACCTCATTTATAAAAGAACCCACGTCACAAACACACCCCCCTCCCCAAAATCACATGGCCTGGTTGGTGAAGTCAATTGTGCCGTTTGCCCCCTTCCATGTAAGGAAAAAATAAATAAATAAATGCTGGGATTGGTGATGCCCCAGGCCTCTTAATGAAATAAAGTAGTCACATCGAGGAGGGAGAGAGCCTCCTGTCAACTCCTCTGTCCCCTCTTCCACCCCTGCCACCGTCTCACCTCCTCCCTCCTAGGAACTAAATAAAAAGCAGTAAAATTACTTTCAAAATAACCCGCTTCAAAGCAGAGCAGAGGACTAGGGCTAAGGGAATCCTGAATCTTGCCCTGATAAGGTTCCTAATAATCAAATCCAAACTTCATCCACCTCCTCTGACTCTTTCCAACCTCCTCCGGACCTCTCTGCATTTGTGGATGAAAACACTTTGATGTCCCAGTCCTCCAAACAATTATTATTATAATTTTAAACAACCTGGTATTTTCCATTACTAACGGCTCGGGCTTTGAAGTTACACCTCATAATTTCCTAAATTAAATAAATCATTTTAAGTTTGCACTGGGAGGCTTTTAATAGCAGAGAAAGGAATATCATTATCTTATTGAGACCCAATTGTGGTGGCTCCAGTTTGGCTGTAGCTAGGGGCAAAGTAGGCTCAGTCTAACAGACATACTTTATTAACCTCCCATAACTCTTGAAAGAACATTTTTATATTTTCTTTGATTTCCCCCCTCCCTCTCTTGTTTTAAAGCTGTCCCAACCTTTAATTAGTGCCTAATATGAAAAGCATTATTTTTTTAATGCTATGTAATTTACCAGCGGCAACAGGCCAACTTAACAATTGTTTATTAGACTTGGTTTTTCACACAGGGCAAAGAATGCCGCTCCAAACCCAACTTTTCATGGGTGGTTGCACTAATTAATACAGTGTCTGAGGCTCCTAGGGGGTTTTTTAATATTGAAGCCTATGGGGGCGGAAGGGGGTTTTAGAAGTCCAGCTCCTGCCGACCACGTTCTCTCTGATTTCTTTCATGCTGTTTTGATCCTGTCTGTGGAGTCAGCACAGACAGAAACTGTGTTCCCTGGCTCCAGAGACTCCAAGATCCCGAGGCAACCGCCCGGGAACCCCCAGCACCTCCACTTGTGATTTATGACTTGTGGGGCCCAGACTTGGGGTGCAGGGAGTCGCCCCTCACCCAGCCTGAAGGGGTAGGGAGCTGGTGTGGTTTGGGTTGGCCCCAGCCAGGCTCTCAGGGCAAATGTCTGCTCCCCGGGACACCAGGGGCGCTTGGCTCTGGGCGTAGCCTATGCTGCTGCCTGAGGCCGGGCTGCTTGTGGGTTGGGTGGGGGAGCCACGGAGGGACCCGGCCTGCTTCTTCGCTGCCTTTGCGTTCCTTCTCCGTCCTTCCCCTCCATTTTTCTCATTCTTTGTCGCCCATGTCCCTTTCTCATCTTTGTCCCCCGCCCCTGTGTGCCTCCTTTATTACCCTTTCCCCGCCTTTCCTCGTTTTCCACGCCGCCTGTCTCTGGGCTTCCCAACTCCCCCGTCCTCCTGGCTGCGACCCTCCCCGTGCTCCCATCTCCCTCGTTCTTCGCCAGTCCCTTCGCTCATCCTTGGTCCCTTCGCTCGTCCTTGGTCCCTTCGCTCGTCCTTGCGCCTCTCGATCTTTTCCCATTTCTAATTTTCTCTCCCTCCACCCTCTGGGTCCCCGCTTCTTGTTTTCATCCACTAGTTCTTTCCCGGTTGCAGCGATTTCGCCGCGGATCGTTGGCCTGGCCGGAGCAGACCCGGGCGCTCAGCGCGGGCTCCTCGCCACGACCTCCCCTCCCCGCTGCACCTGGCAAGCGAGCGACGACGAGAGACCTTGGCGCCTGAAGGGGGCACGTCCCTGGCTTTCCCCCATGGAACCGGTGGGCGTCGCGAGCTGGAAGGACAGCGGCCCTGCGCGCCCCTTCCGCCCCGCCCGCCGCCGGCCGCCCGTTTGATGTCGCGGGCCCTGCAGGAATGCAGCCGGGTTATCAATCACCCAGCTGGACCCCGAAGGTCTCGGCCTAATCACATTTAATTGCTCGTGGAGGCCCACTCTCGCCCCGGGCCGGCCGCCGCGCTCAATTACTCCCCAAATACCTGCCATCAATAAATGCGCGCTGACACCGGGCCCGGCCCGCTCCACCAGCCAGCGAGATCGCAGCCGACCAGGCGCCCGCGTCCACCTCCCGCCCCCCATCATTAAACTTACACCTCCACGCCCAGAGGAGCCAGCCAAGCAGATAATAACGGCGACTTTTTTAGGGAGCACTTCTCGGATGGCAGATGCTCGTGGGAATCTCACCGAGGCTGGACTTTTGGAGTTAAGGGGACCAGGGTCAGATCATTCATTCGCATGGATGAGGGGGCAGAGACAGGCCCTGACCCAGCTGGGGTGAGAGCTCAAGACCTGGAGGCCACAGTTCATGGGTAGCATGTGGCAATGGTGCCTCCCAGAGGCAGGAGATTTACCTGGGGCGCCAAGGTGTGCTGACCAGCACCTTGAGCCAGGTACTCCTTATTATTCATTTATCCCACTACTCGGGTGGAGTACACACTCAGCCCCATCTCCCCCAGGAGGACAATGAAGGCCCAGGACTCAGAGCCTCCACAGCATTCTCTACCCCATTTTCTCTCTTCTCCTCCACAGCAATCCCAGAATTGGGAAGAATGGTTTCTCCCATTTCTGTCAGCAAAACTACACAGAGAAGTGAGACAGCAAAGTTGAAATCACATAGCAGGTGGGTGCACAGTTCAGAAATTCATGCCAGGCCCAGGCCTAGGCCCAGCTACATGCATGACACCACATGTTTCTGCTGCTGATCTTTAAAAGAAGGCACATAATGTTCAGGAGGTTTACCATTAATGGGAGGTAATAATGGTACCACTGAACAAAGATGAAGGAGGTGTCACCCATAGTCAGCCTTTGAATTCTTTCACTCTATACCCTTTCTTTCTTTTTAAAATTTATTTATTTATTTATTTATTTGTATGTGGTGCTGAGAATCGAACCTAATGTCTCAAAGATGCTAGGTAAGTGCTCTACCTTGGAGACACAATCCCAGCCCCCCTTTCTTAATCCTATCTTGTCTATCTGATTTGTATAAATGTGTGTGTGTATGTGTGTATTTATATATATATATATTTTTTTTTTTCAAAGTGCCTCCCGAGTGATGATGGATAAGGCAGTTATTGATTTCATATATGCATATATATGAACTATTATAGGAAACATATACACATATATATGAAATCCATAACAGGGCAGATACTTTCATATTAAGACTCTCATTAGGACCAGGTGCTGAGGAAAACACCTGTAATCCCAGGTACTTGGGAGACTGAGGCAGGTGAATAGCAAGTTCAAGGCCAGCTTCTGCAACTTAGCAAGACCCTGCATCAAAAAAAAAAAAAAAATGCTGGGGATGTAACTCATTGATAGAACGTCCCTGGGTTTAATCTCCAGTAAAAACAAACAAACAAACAAAAAAAGAGTCTCATTTAGGCTCTCATGGCAATATGAAGTATTATTATCCTCATTTATAGAAAATAAGGAGTGTTCAGAGGGGTGAGGTAGCTTGTCTAAGGTCACACAGAAAGAAGAAGAGTTGAGCATGGCAGCTGGCTGTGTAGTGTCCTGTCCACTTAGGTGAGGCGCAGTCCCAGCTGGACTTGAGATATGCCCAGCCTTTTGTCTTTGGTTTGTATGGATCCAAGAAAGGGTACAGTTCCCTGAAAGGGGTTTCTGGGTTGCAGGGCCTGACATAAAAAGAACTCTTTTGGAGAAGCTCTGCCTATTTTGATTTCAGTGTGGAGAATGCCTGATGATGGGAAAACTGACTGCAAAGAAATCGTGTATGAGATGTTATCGTGCCTCCCAAGTCCCCCCACAGAAAGTCACCTGAAAGGAGGTGGTGACTGACAAGGCAGTTACTGATGTGAAATTGGCCAATTTAGCGAAAGTCCAAAGACTGTGAAGCTCCTGTCCCTCTCTTCTCCCTTTGGTCCGCATTGTTGGCCTACCCGGCTAGTCTTTCCGGTTGGAGTGCTCTTTGTTTAGCCATGGGGACAGAGAAGAGCCACAGAGACAATGTAGGACATCCCGGGGGTGGGTATGGGGAACATGATCTTGGGCTTCAGAATTCCAGGAAAGCAAGTGGGTGAAGTCATCGGAACGCATGCAGAGTGGGGTGGGTCACTGGGCTGCCAGTCAGTGCCGTCCCTCCCTGTGCCCTGGCACAGGACAGAGCCAGGGTCGCTGCCTTGGGGACTGGACATGCAGATCTAAATTATTCCTAGGCTAGCTAGGGGTATTCTTGCCCCACTAAGCCACAGCCCCACTCTGATGAGATGGTATTTCTTGTTTTAGTTTTCGCCTTGCATCTAGCAGGCGAGTGCCAAGGAAATTAGGCCTGAGACGAAGATACAATTATAAGGGAGAGAGATTTCCAGAGCCTGGGGCTGGTGGAGGCTGAGACTGACTTAAATATCTTCTCTAAGGGAAATAATGCCCACTTTTTCCTTCATGCACAAGCTCTGGCCACATCTGGAATTAGAAAGGGAAGCCCATGTGCTTTTTAGAAGAAGATACATGAAACAAATATGTGACACTCTTTGGGACACAAGAAATGACTCTCCATGGACCCCAAAGAGTGTATATATTTCAAGGAGTACAAAAGGACTACATATGGATTGTACATTTATTTTGTGGTGCTGGGCATTGAACCCTAGCCTCACACTTACTAAGCACTTGTTTTATCACAGAGCTACACCCTGGCCCAAATGGCAATACTCACAAATACAAACTCGGCCTCTGTCTTCTTCAATCATCAACAAGTTAACAGTTCTCTCAACTGGATGTGGTGGTGCACACGTGTAATGCCAGGTACTGAAGAAGCTGAGGATCACAAGTTCAAGGCCAGCCTGGGCAACTTAGGCCGTGTCTCAAAATAAAATTAAAAGGACTTGGGGTGGGGGTGTAGCTCAGTGGAAGAGCACTTGTGTGTGAAATACCAAAAAGAAAAAAAAAACTTTTGCTGGGCCTCATCACATTCTGGGGATCCTGAGCATCTACTCCTGATGCCCCAAGACTCCCCTGAAGTTCTCCAAACACAATGATCAAAACTCAAAACAACTAGGAAAAAAAAATTTGCACTATATTCGTTTCTTTGAATAATAACTGAATTAAATGAGAACTTCTTGTGTGTCCCGCCAGAAATAATTTCCTTCAGTGCATGTTTCATCCCCATTTTGTTGTCAGAGAAACTAAGACCCTCAGAGATTGGGAGCTCTGCCTAAGATCTCACAGCTGGTGAGCAGCAGAGCAGGGTTTGAGCTGTTGGGCTCTGAAGGGGCACCTTCTCAAACCTGCCCTTGTGGGGCCAGGTGCGGCTAGTGTCAGAGTGCTTGCCTAACATGTGGGAGGCCCCAGGGCTTGGTCCCCAGCACCCCAATAAATAAGCAAGCTGAACAAGAACAAAAAAGCCTGTGGTAGGAAAGCCACTCTTTTGGATTTGTGTCACCTAGGAGAGGAAGCCAGGTTGACATAGATGATCTTCGGACACAACAGGTTACAGAATCGATGCCAAGTACGAAGTTGTCACCTAAGGCGGAGCAACATTTCAGGCCCATGCCCTGAGTCGGGAGCAGAGCACCACTGAAGGGCAGCCCTGTAGACTTAAGGTAGCTGGGAATTTTATGACCAAGAGGGCCAGAGTGGGGATGACCTGCCAAAGTCACCTAGCAGCTGTGTAGAAGAGTGGCCTGGCAAAAGCAAAGGGGGAAAAGCCACATGTCTAGTTCTGTTCAGCTGATCAAAGTACAAACACAAGCTTTAGGAATTTGGTTTCTGAACGACCTGAGATCCAGGTCTCTTGTACCTTAACTACCAAGAGCTCACCAAGACAGACAGCAGGATTCCAGCCACCAGAACAGGGCTGAGTCCTCTATAATAAGCCCCCACCCCCACAGCCATGCCACCCTAAAAACACATGTCTCTTATTTGATCTAATCAGATAATATTTTTCCAAGCTCAGAAAGTGTGCGTAAAAGCATTTTTTAGAAAATGTTGCTATTTTTATTCGCCTTTTAATGTGCTATCATGGTAAACAGAGAATGCTCGCTAAGCAACCAGACAAATCTCCAAGCCTGTCATGCTCTCTTCCAAATAGGTCGCTCTGGCTCCGAGGTTGGTGATTCCAACAAAGAGTACCAGATGAGATAATTGAGTTACTGAATTCAAGTCCAGACGAGCCACGGATGGTTCTCTTCGGCTCATTTTACCACCTGTGAGCCAAGGCAGCGAGGGGCAGCAGGCTAAGAGCTAGGAAGCCCACCAGGGCAGGGTTTGGGGGACATCTGAGTACACCCCAGCTTAGAATAGCATATGGCCTGTCAGGGGCTATGTATCCCTGCTGAGAACGATGCCCCCACCCCCACCCCGCCCCATGGAAAGTGCTTAGTGAGCACTGTTTATTGAATGAATGAAGTCAAATATTTTACCAGATGACATCACGGTTCCAGGAAACTGTGGACTCTGACTTTGGCTGATATGTTTAAGTTTTAGAAAACGTGTAGGTCTGCCACAAGTTCAAACTCTGAAAGACTGGTTCAGTTCACAAGACAGTAAAAAGGACTTGCACTTGGCAAGATGGACCAGGTAGTGCTATCAAGGCCATTACAGAGAACATTCTTGATTCCGTTCCGTCTCTGATGACTAGTCACAGATGAATATTAAAGAAACGTTCACGACCCTGATGGCGGGTGAGCCAGACTGCGCAGAGCCAGTTCTACACGTCCTTGTGTTTCACAGGCAAAGGAGTCTTTAAAACGCAGCATTAAATGAAACCCTCCTGAGTTATTAAGTTGTCTCTGTGGACACAGAATCCTCCTGTCGGGTTCATTTTACACTGCGGTCCCAGCGGCTAATTAATTATCCCACTGACAGGAATGTAAGTGGGGAGCACTGAATCGGATTTGACCTGGGCAAGAAGGAGAGTCTTTCTTTTCTTTTTTTCTTTCCCTCCCTCCCTCCTTCTCTCCCTTTCTTTCTTCCATCTTTCTGTCTTTCCCCCTCTCTCTTTCTGTGCCCGTATCCTTCCTTCTCCTCCTTCCATCCTTTTTTTCCGAGACAGTCTTGTTCTGTTGCCTAGTTGGCCTTGAACTCCCAGGCTCAAGTGACCCTCCTGCCTTCATCTCCCCAGTAGCTGGGGCTACAGCTGCACCTCCACACCAGGCTCAAAACCATTCCCATTCTCAAGCTTTGATTTTTCTCTTTGGTGACACGGAAGTACCATCTCTGCTTTTGTTCCTTTCAGATGCATGTCCAGAGGCATAAGTAAGGTCTAGTTAACTCTGCCTGTCCCCTTGAGACTAGCCATAGGGTCTGAAAGTTGGACACTTCCAGAAATTAGGTGTAATTTCAGAATAAAAGGTATCGGTACTACTAGACTGAACTGCACTGGACTCTTAGGTCTCCTTAGGGGTTGATAGGACCTTGTCTTTTGGGGACACAATAATGAGGGTCACAGGGTCCAGATCTTGGGACACAGTAAACCTCTGTGAAATTTGCCTTGGCTTTCAAGTTCACGGTAAAGAAATCAGATTTCCATTTCACTTATTTTTAGTTCATACATTGTAAAAATCTCCCCTGAAGTCTGTCAGTCTCCCCACACTTATCAGAGACGGGTTTTCGAGACTCCGGGGCAGAACCGGGTCTCCGGTTACTAGGACTTCGACACTTCCAAATGTATAGCAGGCCATTTGCTGGTAGGTTATGAAATATGATCATAAATTAAAGCTAAATGACTCACGTAAAACAAACAGACAAAGAGCACCTTGTGCTGCTGGGGACTCCAGTTTGGTTGTGTTAGTTCACTTATTTGGGTGTTTAGAGTGCTTCAGAGGGCCCGGGAAGTCTGGAAACGGTGTGGGCATGAGGTACATGATGCTGACGGAGTCTTTGCCCAAAGCCCATTTCAGTGAGTTAGAAGTGACAGGCAGTCACCTCTCCTGGTTTACACTGTGCGGGGGAGGAATCAGCCACACTCAGGGCAGGGGGCCAGAGGGTCTCAGGAGGGTGGACGCTTCTGCTACAAACAGAAAATTCAAGCTCAGGGGCACATGGCTTATTTTGGGAAGGAGTTAGGGGCTAAGAAAGTCACCCCAGGTGAGAGAGGTAGGGGAGAGGATATGTGGTAATATCTGTGCAGCCTTTGGAAGTTGGTTCTTGCACAGGGGTGGTAGTGGGTGCTTGCAGAGTCACTGTGACCCTCAGTAAGGTCAGCTGCATAGGGGACCAGCTGAGTCCTACAGGCTCCTGCATGAAGCAGGCAGATGAGGTGAGGAGGAGACGCCCCACCACACTCAGGGGCTGGGCCTTTGATATTTCTCGTCAGTGCAACTATATTTAAATGAAGGGAATGGTATAGAAAAGAGTATTATTTATAGCAGTCCTTCTTATAGAATCCAGGTTTTTCCTTATAAGAACCCCTTCCTCTTTCCTTCCACCCTCCCTTCCTTTCTCCTTTTCTGCATGTGGTGAAATATACACAGGACTTAATGTACCATTCTAATGGTTTTCCAGTGTGTGATGCAGTGACAGCTGGAACCCTCACGGCTGTCCATCCCCAGAACCCTCTGACCTCCCTAACTGAACTCTCTCCCCGTTAGA
Organism: Urocitellus parryii; assembly: GCF_045843805.1. NCBI lineage: Eukaryota > Metazoa > Chordata > Mammalia > Rodentia > Sciuridae > Urocitellus > Urocitellus parryii. Next base: position 162,143,492 of record NC_135531.1, on the reverse strand, counting down.
TACTGACTCTCCGTTCATTCCCCAGCACCCAGGCCCTGACAACCATTCTCCTGCGGTGGGTCTCTGTGACGTCAGCTCTTCTAGGTGCCTCACGTCAGTGACCCTGCAGGCCTGTCCTTTGGCATCTGCTTATTGTGCTTGGTTTAGCATCCTGTCTTCAAAGTTCACCCTGCTGTGGTTGGAGAACTTTGTTGCCTATCTACCCCATGTTTTATTCCTCCACTTGTCCATCGGTGGACATTCATGCTGTGTCCCCCTTTTGCTATTGGGATGATGCTGCAATTCAGATACAATGCATATTGAAGAGTAATATTTGTTTGAGTCCCCACTTTCCAACTCAATGTTTAACAAGTATGTGTTTACTTGGGATCTTATGCCTGTCTCCTCCTACAGACTGTGCAAGCCCCTTGGGGTCAGACTGAAGAAGTTTCCAGCTTGTGGGAGAAACATCTAGGTGCCTCCCACAGGTGTATGCTGCAGTCAGGAGGCTCTGGGAGTCAGGAGGAAGGAGAAGCCAAGTTGTCCTTGCTGATAAGGGCCTGAATCTCTGACTTTGTCTTGAAGGACTAACATCCCTTCCTGGTAGAGGGAGATGGGGAGGAAGACAAGAGGGCAGCACCGAATAAGTGACCACTGGATGCCCAGGACGACCCTCAGGAAGTGCAGATTGGGGTAGTGTCATCCTATGTTCAAGGGTCTGGGCTCCACGTCAGTGCTCCTAGGTTCAAATTCTTGCTCAATGGACCTTGACTTTGGGCAAGCCACTCGATGTCCCTGGAAGCTGACTTCTCCATATCCATCATGTGGCCGGTAACAGCTCTCATCTTGCACGGTTGCTCTGAGGATAAAATGAGGGGGCGTCTGTCCAATACCACTCATGGTGCAGACTAGGAGAAACCCTCTTTGCACAGGGAGCGTGCACCTCATGTTGAGGACTACAGACTTTGTCCTGGGGCCTCGAGCAGCCTGCAGTCTCCAAGCAGGGGCAGGGCCTGATAGGGTGTTGCTGTGGGAAGGACTGAGGCACCAACCAAGAGCTAACATTGTTTCCAGGATCCCCTTTGGGATAACATGGGAGGTAAAGCTGGGTGGCCTGGTGTAGAGACAGACGTGACCCAGCCGCATTTCCTAAGAATGTATGAGCAGTGTGGTAGTTTAAAAAACGTATCTTGGGGCTGGGGATGTGGCTCAAGCGGTAGCGCGCTCACCCGGCATGCGCGGGGTGCTGGGTTTGATCCTCAGCACCACATTAAAAAAAATAAATAAAATGAAGATGTTGTGTCCACCGAAAACTGAAAAATAAATATTAAAAATTCTCTCTCTCTCTCAAAAAAATGTATCTAGTGCTGGTCATCCCCGATTACTACCTGCCTCTCCCCAGTGCCCACTGTGGTGTTGGGCACTTATAAGCCCTTCCTCCGCCCATCTGTGCTGCTATAACAAAATATGATAATCAATAAAAAATACGAAATCTTGAGGCTGAGAAGGTCAAGATGGAGGCAGGCTGGGCTTTGGGCAAGGGTGGCTCTTGGGTGAGCTTGTGCCAGGGGGAATCATGGAGACAGAAGGCCCGCCCCAAGAATCCCAGAGCCTGGAGCTTTTAGGACTTCTGAAAGACAAGCCTCAGTCCCCGCCAAAGACTTCCACTCTGTGCTGGGCTTCAGAAGCAGCCTCATGAAAGCCATTTCCAACAAGCATTTAAAAGCATCCATCCAAAAGATAACTAACTCATGGCCATTCATTCCTCTCAACGCATCATACTGTGATGAAAACTCTAAGCCCTCACTCTCCCTGGCCTCTGTCCCTTTTCTTCTCCCTTCCTTTGAGGGCTCAGAATGTTATGATTCATTTCAGCACTGCCAAGGGCCGCAGTGAATTACAGGCCCTGCGTTTTTCCAAACCCAGAGGAGTCCGGGGAGAGATGTCCCCCAGTTCATCCCAGCTCTCGCTCTCCAGCCAACTGTGTTTGTCTCTGCATCCTTTTGATCATTGCTATGACAGTAGCCAAGCAGAGGAAATGAAGCTTTTGTAGTTAAACTAATCCATGACCCTGGATAATTTGTCAGAGACATCTATGTGGGGTTAGAAATGAGCCTCCGACCGCTTGATGTGGAGACACCAGACACACCACGGCTCACTTGGTAGGATCCTAGCATTTCAGTGTTGAATGGAAGCATTTCGGCCTATCCAGCACCCTTTGGGAAAGTCTATCTAGACTAGTCTTAACTTTTTTTTGGTTTTAATGAAGAAACTGAGGGCCAGATAGAGGAAGGGACCTGTGCAGACCCGATAGGAAGCTCCTAGCTGTGTAGGACTTAGCTGCAGAATCTGACTGCCAGTAATAAGAGGTCGAGAGTGATGCAACTCCACAGTGCCTGCTACCCCACGCCTACTGGCAGGTGGACGTGCCCTGCCTGTGCTCAGAGTCCATGCTGCAGGCCAGACCTGCGCTGCATCAGCAGAAGCCCGGCTCCAGCCAAACCCCACATGCAGGTGTATTTCCCATTGTCCTTTAATGCAGAGGGCAGGAGGCCTGATGCAGGGGCTAAGGGTTTGGGCTCTGAGATCAGAATGCCTGTATTTTCTGTGCCTTGGTGTAACAACAGAATCCACCCCACAGGACTGGTCAAGCACTGGATGAGTTAACTGTGGTAACATTGGGCTCACAGCGGAGTCTGGCCCTCTAGAAATGTAAACTGTTAACTGCTTCCATCTCCTCCTTCCTCCATCCTCTCCACAGGAAACAGCAAAGAGCAACTTCTCCATGCTTAGAAATGTCCCGTTTCAGCTTCCTTACCAGGGTGGAGTGTTCCGACCAAAAGACAGACAACAGGGAGCTTCAGAGACGCTGGAACCAGACTCCAGCAAGAGCATCAGCCTTGCCTCAGAGTTCCTGTCTGTAAAGCAGAGCAGCAGTCCTGGCTGCAGTGAGAGACGACATCCACTGGAGAAGCATTTGCAGATGGCGTACCACGCAGGACAACCATTGAATGGAATCAAGAAGCTGTCTGTCTTGGTCTGTGGCTGTCTCTTTAACAGAATGGCACACTCTGGGTAGCTTGTAAGCAATGAGTTTCTTTGGCTCATGGTCCTGGAGTCTGGGAAGCCCAAGAACATGGCGCCAGCATCGGGTGAGAGCCATCATGCGGTCCTGACGTGGCAGGGGGCACATGAGCACATGCAAAGCAGAAACAGGAAACTGGGCCAAAGTCACCTTATGACACCCTCCCCCTTGGCAAGGGACTCCACCCACTCACGAGGGCAGAGCAGCTGTGTCTGGTCACCTCTCCCACCCCTAACACGACAGCAATGGCAATGGAATTCCAGTATGGGTTTGGGAAGAGACATTTGAACTCTGGCACAGCCTCCATGGAGCTCAGGTGTTAGCAGAGAAAGGGACGATAACATCCAAGCACACGCATCAAGACCACTCTCCTTATGCACAGTTAGCTGGAGGTTACATGGGAAGTGTGGACATCCCCTTTTTAATGGTCCCTGACTCCCACATGGTGTCCCTTCTCACTGATATGAGTGGCACTGCCTGTCCCCCTTTCTCTTTCAATTTTGGGAAATTTCAAACATACTCAAAAAGAGAGAATCATGCACAGAACCCCTACTTCCCAGCACATCATTCTGCTGCTTGTCGACCCCTGTCCCTCATTGCTTTGTCTAAACTAGTCCCATCCATTTTTCTCCTTTTCCAGGATTATTTTGAAGCACATCTTTTAGATATGATAATATTTAAGCCATAAACATTTCAGCCTGAATCTCTAAAAGACAAATGCTTATTACAAAATGTGTCAGCACATATAATATTGAGAAACTATTGCTGACCTTTAGATGGGATGAGGACAAGGAGGAAGATCTATTCTGTTGGCGAGCTGGACCTAGGAGATGGGGGACTGGTGTCTGAAAAAGACCATTAACTCAGCATAAGTTTAGGGTTCCTTTTATGTTTAGGCAAGGGGGGAAGAAGAGGCCTTTAGGTTAGGAGGCATCTGACGGTGGAGACTTGCTGCCGTGTTAGGGGTGGGAGAGGTGACAGTCCCATCTTTCAGGTGGTCTGGACTGAGGTGTGGCACAACCTGATGGGTGGTTCTCTGTTGATCTCGATGCCCCTGTCAATCTTGAAAACATCTTGATTCCTCCTATGTTGCTTTTCTTTTTCAGGCTAGAAGGGGAAAGAGAGGGATTAGGGAATTTTCAGGCAACTTTAACCTGGGCTGCTAGTTTGGGACAAATATTCCCTAAATAACCAACAGGTCTACAGGGAAGAGTGGAGCAGAATCGATCTGACCCCAAGGTTTAGGTAGCAAAGGAGACAGGCACAATAGGAAGGCTCCGAGGCCAGGGTTTCCACCCTTCCCAGTGGATACCTGCATGCCAGATGCAGTGTTTATAACAAAAGCAACCAAGTCACTGAAAAGTAGCCCAGGTGACCATAATAATCATCATAGCCCACATATCTGACTGTTACCTCAGCCAAATGGGTAGGAGACTAGTAATATCCTGCTCAGCTGCATGACCCCCAAATTAATGATTTTTAAAGCTAACTAAAAGCAAGAGAAGCTAGAGTTTTTTTTTTTTTTTAAATGTTCACTTCATTATTGTTTTCCTGTAAAAAGAAACTTTTCTCCACCAACACTTCGGATGTGAAAGACAGGAGGAATAGTTGATCCTGTCTTTTCAGTGACTGTTTTTGGAAAGAATGAGTGCATTCTATAGCCCTCTCCAAAAATCCTTGGCTCATGGCCTTAAATGTATTTTATGTGTTTGAACCCATCCCAGTCACATTGATGAGCCACTGGTCCCCTCTTTAGCCAACATGAGCTTTTTCAAATTGGTTTCATTCAGTTTAGAAAGGTTTGCATTCTAGTCAAAGATGGTTGAGACTCATCTTGGACATTCCCTGCTCTGGACTGGGATCAATCATTCCTCCAAGGGCCGCTGGTTCCTTTCATTGGACACAGAAATCAGAGCTACAATCTGGGCACTGTTAAAATGAATGAACAAGTAGCCAACATATAAACCGTATCTGATGATCACTGCCCCGTGAGAGGTAGGGATTCCTCATCCCCACCTTACAGAGGAGGAAACCAAGACCTATAAGGGAATTCTGGTGTTGAAACCCAGAGAGAACCCTGGGACTTGAGCCCCAGATTCTGCTGCCTTGTGCTGAGCTTGTCCAGCAGCATTGAGACCTCGCTCCCACCTTGCTGAAAGGAAGAGGAGATTTGCCCAGAGATGGAGGCTTCTGCTTCTAGAAGCTGGCAGTGCAGTCCAACAGCTGACCTGCCTTCCAGGGAGCCTGCTGACCTCACTCTGGAGCCTCAGCAGCTGGGATGGCTGCCTGGCTCAGTGTGACATTGACCCATGGGCATTGACGGTACTTCCAAAGTTAACTTTGCATTCAAAATTCTGTGTTACGCCCTATCTTTTTAACACTGCAAGAGGGGAAAGGGAAGGGGGCTGTGTGGGCACCCCCATCACCCCCTCGCCCAGCACAATTTTTTTCAATCAACCAGCCTTTATCAAGAACATAAGTTGCAGTCTACAGGAACCAATTCTTCTGGCTCTTCAAGGACCATCTCGGAAGGGGTTTTTATTAGGCCGCCTTTCTGTGTAAACGAAACAACATGCTTACCAGCATGAATCACCCCACCAAGAGTGACAAAAAAAAAAAAAAAAAAAGAAGAAGAAGAAGAAGAAGAAGAAGAAGAAGAAGAAGCAGCAGCTCACAAACTGAGCATAGCCAAAACATTGGCAGGCCCCAACCACTCGAGCTGGATTTCAGATTTCATCTTTTAAATTAAAAATAATAATACATTTTGGTCTCCGGTGACAATCCCACCGAAGAAGGGTGAAGTATTTTGTCTACGTCCCTCTGCCCCTTCGGAATCACAGACTCCAGGCAATCGCGGACCCGGGTGTCCCTGCCTCCCCCCCCTCCGGCCTCCCGGCTCCCGGACTGCGTCCCCGCCGCCACCTCGCGGCCGCTGGGCTTTTCTGGGCGACCCACCCGTCCCCAGCGCTGAGTGGTTTCGCCGGCGTCCGCAGGGACGGCCCCGGGCTGCGGGCCGGGCTAGGGCGGCTCTCGGGTGCGCGGACTGGCCCGCGCGGTTCCCAGGCGCCGGGCCGGAGCGGGGCGTGTGAACGTTGGTGCGCGGCTGCCGAGGAGCGTGGTCGCCGAGGCCGGCGGCGGCGCACAAAGGCTCCATATATCCTGAATGAAGGCGCATCGCGGCCCCGGCGAGCTTGAAAAGAGCCGCCGAGCGGCTCATTCTCTCCCTTTCAGCGGCGCTCAGACTGTGAAATCCGCACAATCGGCCCTTCCCTCCCCAGCCGCCGCGCGCCTGGGCTGGGCGCGGAGCGCGAGAGTTCACGGCGGGGACAAGGCGCACGGCGCGCCCGGCGCAGCCCCTTCCCCGCGACCGCTCGGCTCCCCGCCGCCCTTCCCGGGCCTTTGTGGGGCTGCTCCCTGTAGGACCGTGCCGCCCACGGTTCTGCGCGCCCTGGATGCCCCGCGCTACGCGGGAACTGGGTGGGTTCCCAGGGCAGCGGGCCACGGGTGGAGCTGACCCAGGGTGCGGGCGCCCCTGGGGCCAGACTGTGAGGTTCCCCCAAAGCTTAAAAGAAGAAATGCAAAAACCAAATAAAAATATCTTATACTGTACTTAAACTTTGAAGTTGCCACTGTTGGTAGGACTATAAATTTGGACAACTTCTATGGAAATCAATAGAGAGCCTCCCCAAAAGACCAGGGCTAGGCATGGAACCCCGCGTGACCCAGCTGGACCCCTCCTCGGAATTCATGCTGAAGAATTAAAGTCCCTAGTGAGGCATGCATACCCTGGTTTATGGCAGAACAATGCACAACAACCAAACCATGGAACCAGCCTAGGTTGACTGTCCGTGGATAAATGGCTAAAGAAAATGTGGTATGTATACACCATGGAGTTTTATTCAGCCATAAAGAAAAATAAAATTATGTCATTTGCAGGAAAATGGATGGAACTTTACAATATTATGTTCAGCAGAATTAACCAAACTCAGAAGGTCAAGGGTCGAATTGTATACTTTCCTGTCTTATGTGGAAGCTAGAGAGGAAGGAGGGAAAGAAAGGTGTGGGGATCTCATGAAAATCAAAAGGAGGTCAGTAGAATAGAGGAACAGGGAGTGGAGAAAGGGAGGGAGGGGAAGTTCACGGGAGAGACACTGGCAGAACTACATTGTTACATTGTGTACATGTGCTAATATAGAACGGTGGATCCCACCATTATGTACAACATGATGCACCAGTAACAAAAAGGTGGGGGGAAACATTGGTGTTGACAATTTGAAACCTTTTAACACACACACACACACACACACACACACACACACACTGGGTGGGTTCCCATCTCTCTCTCCCCCCCCCCCTCTCTCTCTCTCACACACACACACACACACACACACACACAGACCCCCAATGCAGGTGACTCACAAGAAGAAGGATTTAGGAAACATTTCATGATAGAATCCAGGTATGTGCTCAGCAAACATACTGAGCTTCAAGCTTGGCGATAAATGGAATGCTTTGTCAGTATCTCTGCAAGTGACTGTGCAGTGGGGACAATATCTCAAGAGTTAAGTGGATCAAGAACATGAACTCTGGGACAAATGTCTCCCCCATCCCTGCCTGTTCTTGGTAGCCTGAGGTTCTGGCCACATTGAGGCATGGGTATTCTCTACGGCTGCTCCAACTCCTGGCTTTCACACTGTACAGCCTGGCAGGATTGTGGTAGTTATCCGGTTGCCTGTCTAGTGCTAACATTTCCTTGTCCCTTGTTTGCCTTTCTGTTGGCAAAGGTGAAGATAGAATAGGATGACCTGGAGACCCCTTGAAGCAGGGGGTCCTTTCCACCTGAAGTGTGTGGAGTGTGTTACTGATAGCTTAGCTCTAAGAAGTGAAGGGCGCAGCGCACAGAGACCCCCTCACTCCCAAGCCATCCTCTTCCTTGGAAAGAGAAGGAAGCAAGTTTACCAATGTTACGCAGCTCTTCAGCATCTGTGATGGTGGTGCATTCTCACGGGCCCTGCAGGGGTGGGGCTCTTGGACTGGAGGAAGTGAAGAGCTGGCTAAAACTGTCAACATATGTCAGAGTGGGCTTGAACCCAAGTGGGAATGTCTACCAAGGGTCTTCCGGTTGTGTCAGAGCCTTGTCTGGATTCCTGCAAGCACCCAATTTCTGTCACACACTTTATAGCATCTGATTCCCACAGAATGGTTTTCTCTGTCATCTTGCCTTTTAACGTACAAGGAAGCCAAAGGTCCCAGATGCTAATTACTCAGCATGATTGTATTCAGTAAATAACAGGGCCTGAGTTGGTGTTCTTTGTTCTAGCGTGTATGTGCATGTGCAGTGTGTGTGTGTGTGTGTGTGTGTGTGTGTGTGTGTGTAGGGGAAGTAGGGCCAGATAGGAGGGGCTCACTGGAATTGTGCAAGAAATTCCTTCATATGCAAAAGAATAGCCCTAACTCTAAAAGTGCCAATTCTGTAGGTCTGACATGGGGTTGGAGAATCTTTTTTTTTTTTTTTTTGGGGGGGGGAGGCTACTGGGGATTGAACCCAGGGGCATGTAACCACTGAGCCACATCCCCAGACCTTTTATATTTTTTACTTTTATTTTGGATAGGGTGTTTCTAAGTTGCTTAGGGCCTTGCTAAGTGGCTGAGGCTGACTTTGAACTGTGATCCTCCTGCCTCAGCCTTCCCAGTCACTGGGATTACAGTTGTGTGCCATCTCACCTGGTGGGGGCCGGAAAATATTTATTCAAACTCCCTAACAAACTTTGCAAACTAAAGTTTTTTTTTCTTTTTTTTTTTTGTAAAAATGCAAAATTTAGTCTTGTTGCTAATTTTGTCTTTTCCTATAATCAGAATAGCAGATATGTATTTATTCTGCCATTTCATTGCAAATTATGAAAACTACATTTTTATTACTAAAGTCGTATACAAAAGATCAAAACAATACACTAGTTCCCTGAGTATTATTAGACATGACCTTTTAAAACCACCCAAGTGGGATCTTGATGTACAGACTTTTGGGTTCGCTGTTGTTATGTTTTCCTCCTAGGAGTCACTGGAGATGTTCCATCTCAAGTCTTGGGGAACTCTCATGTCTGATAAAGGCTGTGCAGATGTGCCTTGATGGATTTGTGTGTCCCCACTGCCTGACATTTAGGATCTTCCCATAGTTTTATTGTTACAAGTCATCACAGGGGTAAACATACTTGAATATGTGCCCAAATTGCAAATACCAGGCATCTATAGACTGAGTCCTGAGGTTCCCAGGCACTGTGCCAGCTAAGAATAAGAACTACGCTCATAGGTCCTCCAGGGCTCCTTCAGGAAGTCCTTCTTTGGAACCCCACTGGCGAGCCCTCTGGAATAAGCACCTATGTGTTCCCAAAGGGCTCCGGGCTGTGAGGCTCTGCAACTCCCAACAGCTGGGTCTAAATCCTGATAGCTGTGGGGAAGGTTCTTTCCTTCTTTCTATTTTAATTGAGAAATTCACAAAAGATAGAATGATGTACTCAGCCACTCCCAAATGTGCAACCCAGGGGGCATTAGCGCATTCACAAGTCTATTTAGTTCCAACACATTTTCATGACCCAGAAAGGAAACCCTGTTACAAGGGAGCAGTCACTCCCCATCTCCACCACCACCACACTGGGCCACCACTCACGTTTTCTGTCTTCCGTGGATTTACCTACAGTGGGTATTTCATGAAAATTAAATCCCATAATGGGGGACATTATGATTTGAATATGTCCCCCAGATTTCATGTGGTGGAGACTTTATCCCCAGTGCAATGGTGCTGTGAGCGAGGGTCTCTTACTGTCATTATCCCAGGGGTGGGTTTGTTACTGTGTGAGTGGCTTTGGTTATAAAAGCAAGCCCAGCCCTCTCTTGCTCTCTCTCTCTCTCTCTCTCTCTCTCTCTCTCTCTCTCTCTTGCCATTTAGCATACTCCCCCATGATGGTGCAGCAAGAATGCCCTCACCAGATGCAGTCCCTGGACTCTGGCCTTCCCAGAATCCCCAGCAGTGAGCCAAGACAATTTCTATGGTCTGTAAATGAACCAGTCCAGGGCGTTCTGTTACAGCCACATGGAGCAGACTGAGACACCAAGCAGAGGTTTTTGCATCTGGCTTCTTTCTCTTGGCAGACTGTCTTAGAGGCCATCGCTGCTGTCCTTGGGTGTATCAAGACATCCCCCCTTTGTTTCTGCACTCATCAGTTGATGGATGTTGTTCCAAGTTTGGGGCTATTGTGAGTAGTGGGTGAAGAGCATTCTTGTGCGAGTTTTTGTTCCAATGCCCTGTTTCCATATCTAGGGGCAGAATCGCTGGTCTCCTCTGTCTCTGTGTTGAAGACTCCAGCTGTTTCCCTTAGTAGGTGTGCTATTGCACCAGGAGCTTGCAGGGCTCCTGACTCAACATTCTTACCCAAACTTACTATCCCTCCTTTTACTGGGGCCGTCTTAGTGGGTGTCTCATTGTGGCTGAACATCTTTTCAGGGCATATTAGCCACCTGGATGTCTTCTTTGGAAAAAGGTCTACTTCAGTGGTTCATATTTTTACAAAATTGTCTTTGTTGTTGCTGCTGTTGATTTTGCTGAGCTGTAGAAGCCCTTACGTATTCTGGACCATAAGCTCTTAACCTTTTGTGTGATCCAAAGGTGCCTCCTCATTTCTGGGCAGCTTCTTTTTTTGTTGTTGTTTTCTTTTTTAAAAAGATTTTTATTCTGATTTGTTATGTATGACAGCAGAATGCATTACAATTCGTATTACACATATAGAGCACATTTTTTCATATCTCTGGTTGTACACACAGTCTTCACACCATTCATGTACTTAGGGAAATGATGTCCATCTCATTCCACCGTCTTTTTACCCCCATGCTCCTCTCCTTTTCCTCCCTTCCCTCTGCTCTGTCTAGAGTTTGTCTAATCCTCCCATTCTCCCCCTCCCCACCGCACTATGAATCAACCTCCTTATATCAGAGAAAACATTTGGCATTTGGTTTTTTGAGATTGGCTAACTTCACTTAGCATGATATTCTCCAACTCCATCCATTTACCTGTGAATGCCATGATTTTATTCTCTTTTAATGCTGTGTAATATGCCATTGTATTTCACATTTTCTTTATCCATTCATCCACTGAAGGGCATCTAGGTTGGCTCCACAGTTTAGCGATTGTGAATTGTGCTGCTAGAAACATTGATGTGGCTGTGACCCTGTAGTATGCTGTTTTGAAGTCCGAGGAGTGGGGTAGCTGGGTCAGATGGTGGCTCCATTCCCAGATTTCCAGGGGATCTCCATACTGCTCTCCATGTTGGCTGCCCCATCTGCAGTCCCCCCAGCAGAGTGTGTGTGTGAGTGCCTTTTCCCCACATCCTCTTCCGGGCGGCTTCTTAACCTTGCTGTGCTTCAGTTTCCTTGTGTAAGAAAAAGCCCTACAGACCTGGAAGGGCAGCCCTGGGGCTTGGAGAGGGGGAAAACTGTAGCCCTCGCGCTGTGCTGGCCATAGCCAGTGCTGGAGTGTGGCTGACTGTGGCTCTGGGTGCACGGGGGCGGGTATTGGTACTGACCCTTGAGGTCGTCACGAAGTTGAGCTGAGTTGTGCGCCTGTCCTTGGCACAGCCTCGCACTAGGACTACTCAGCAGATAGTCTCTGTGCCCATCCGCACCTCGGGTCAGGCAGGGAGTCAGGGAAACCTCATCCAGGACTGTGCACAGAGCTGAGTTCCCCCGCCCTGAGAGCCAACCCGCAGGCAGCCCTGACCATGGGCTTGGAGTTCATTGCTCTGCAGGGGTGAGGAGGTCTTCATCCTACCCAGGCCAGCCTTCAGGTTGAGGAGCACAAAACTTGCTCTTCCCCCCACAGTGGTTCCTGTGATTGTCCCACCACCGCCTAAACCCACTTTGCCCTTGAGAGTTTTCTCAGCAGTACTTTAAAATCATGGCTTAGAGATTTAGGCTGGATTTAATGACTGTTTTAACTGTCAGGCTATTAGAAAGTCAGCCCCTTCTCCTCTCAAGGCTGGGATTTGTAATGGCTTAGCTTTAAATGGTCTCCATCAGGAATTTATTTTCAGTTTAATGGGCTAACCCAGGTCTGACTTTCCAAACGATTTCCTTGCCAGATCTAGAAGCAGTGTCAAAATGCAACCTGACAGAGCTAAGAGAAGCTGGGGTATGGATGATGGGCCTGGGACAAAGGGGCGGGAGGGAGGCAAGTGGTGAGGGACAGCCCTGGTAACAGGGGTGGTGCACTTGAGTCCCTGTGCACAGAAGGGAAATCTTGGTACCAAATTTTGCGAAAGTAGGTGTGGGACCGGGCTCAAGGCCTGGCTCCTCCTGACTCTCCTCACAGGGGTCTTGTGCCATTGCTGGGCTGTAGCTGGTCTGGGTCATGGGGGCAAGGAAGTGCTGCCCATTATTGTCTCCTGCCTGCGGGGGATGGCTGGGTCTCCTCAGGGGTTGGCAGCTGCAGTGCAGTAGGCACTGACTGTCCCCGGGAGCTGCAGAGAGCTGGCTTTGCTTATGGCAAAGGCTGGTGCAGAAGGGCAGCCACCAGCAGTGGGCAGGGACTGCTGAGGAAGGGGAGGTTTTGAGTTTGGAAAGGAAATCACCATGTTGGGAAGTGGCTGCCTGCACGCACCTTTCCCCCTGCATCTTCTTGGTGCCCAGACCTGCCTTATCCCAGGTGTCCTCCCGGAGCGTGTCTCGGTTCTGTTACTGAACACGGGGCTGCAGCACGCGTGGCTCACGTCACCCTGGAATAGAGATCTTTTAAAAACAGCTACCTGCATATGTGAGTCTGTGAGTGCATAGAGACAGACGTCCAGGGGCCCCCTATTTTTTGGAGGAAACTGGGTTCCTCAGACACAGGGTGGTTATTGAGTTTTTTGATTGACAGACGGTGATGAAGGACTTGTGTCGTCCAGAGGCTGAGGAACATGGACAGACAACTCTGGTGGGATGTGTGACAACCTGACTTTGAATTTCAACCCCACGGAGGCTTCCTTGGTCTCCGGAGGGACACAGGGCAGCTTGCTGAGCGTGACCCGAGAAAGCGGAAGTCCCACGCAGATGCATTCAGATTTTTATGTTCAAATTCATTTTGGAATGGGACATGAGCCTCCGTCCGTCCCTTTACTCCTTGTCTCCGTGTCTACGATTCTTCCTCTGAAAAGGAGCCAGATGACAGCCATGGCTGCAGGGCGGCTGTGACACAGACGGGCTGATTAAAACACGGGCCTGGAGTGGTCTGGCAGGAGCTGGAACCCGTTGCTGTGTACCCCAGGCTGGGACAGTGGGACTCGCTGGCATCACTGGGTGCAGGGCAGTTGATATCCAGGTGCAGCCTTAGACACCTGTGCAGAGTGCTCGGGGACAGCAGTGGAAGCCACCGTGCAGAGTGCTCGGGGACAGCAGGGGGAAACACAGGGCAGCCAGGACAGCAGTGTCTGGCTCAGAGGCCCCAGGACAGATGGAGGCACAGCTGCCCAGGACACCGGGTTCGCAGGACAGGCTCTCTGTCCTCTCTGTCCCTGGGATCCCTCGTACCTCCTGGCGTGTCTCCTGAGTGCCGGGAGAGGAGTAGAGGCTGGCGTTTATTTTAGGAAATGACTCCTCTGGAGCTTACTGTGCCAGACCCTGTTATCCCACCTCCTGAGCTCAGGGGTGGGTCTTGCTCTCCGTCTGGGGTGGCAGAGAGGGAAGCCCCAGCTCTGCGGGGGGGGGGGGGGACCGGGGAGTTTCTGTTTCTAATTTGGGTTCAAGGAGATCACTTCAGCCACAGGGGGCATTGGGCTTGGGTTGGGTCTGGACGCCACCCACTGCGCCCGCCTTGCTCTTGACAAGACCTTCCAACCTTCTGGGTTGAGGTTTCCTCATCTGCTACAGTGCGGTGGGACCTTGGCCACTGGCAGGAGTGGGCTCCGGTGAAGGGGACGTGGGCACAGCCTCGCTGTGGTGGCTTGGGACTAGGGTGGGTACTCTTCTGAGCCAGAGGGGCCTGTGGGAGGCAGGGCTGGCCTGGCTTCTCTGAGACCCTCACGGGCCTTATGGGGAGGGATCGGAGAAAAAGGTGCTGTAGGTGAGACAGACAGACGTGTTCCCAGCCCCGCTTCCTGCTGCCTGGTGACAGGTGCCCCCTGAGGCGCGGTTGTGGGTGGTGCGCGAAAGAGTCTCTCCTCCCCAGCCGCCGACACATCTTGAAGTGATTCCGGGCCTGGAGCGGGTGCCGGCTGTACCCAGCATGTCACTGTTTCTGGGTGGCCACGTGGGCTTGCTGGGTTGGCAGTTCTCATAAATCTGAAGTGTCACACTGAGGACTTTGTGCTGCAGAGGATGGCTACTGACGTCACCTCCTGCGGCCTTTGCGTTGGAGTCCTGCCCACGCCCTCCTGCCCTCGGGACAGAGTGCTTATTTTGGAGTTTTGACAGTGTTTTGTTTTCCTCCATTTCAATTTTATGACCCAGGGAAACTCATGCCCTAGGCCTGGGTCCCACTGCTGCTGGCCGTGTTCAGGGCGAGGGCTTCTAAAAGTTGCTCAAAAGTTGGGAACATGGAGATTCTTCTGGAACTTGATTCTAGCCCAGCAGGTGTTTGTGGAAAACCTCAGGGCCAGGCGCTCTGAAAACTCATTAAACAGTCAGAGGCCATTGATCCTGCTTGCATGACATCTTGGGTCTGGAGTAATGATAGGGCATTAAGTAGATCATTTCAAAAACTGCCCTAAGTGCTCTGGGGATCCACCCAATCATTCCACCCACCTTTCAACCATCAACCCATCCATCCACCCATCCACCCATCCATCCACCCATCCATCCACCCATCCATCCATCCACCCATCCACCCATCCATCCACCCATCCATCCATCCACCCATCCACCCACCCATCCACCCATCCACCCATCCACCCATCGACCCATCCATCCACCCATCAACCCACCCATCTACCCATCAACCCATCCATCCACCCATATATGAACCCATTCATACATTCCTCTTTTTCCCTCCCTCTATCCATCGTCCATACATCCATCCATCCACACATCCATCCATTCATCTATCCATCCATATATCAACCCATCCATCCACCCATCCATCCATCCACCCATCCACCCACCCATCCACCCATCAACCCATCCATCTACCCATCAACCCATCCATCCACTCATCCATCCACCCATCCATCCACCCAACCACCCATCCATCCACCCATCCATCTATCCATCCATTCACCTACCCATCCATCCACCCATATATGAACCCATTCATACATTCCTCTCTTTCCCTCCCTCCATCCATCGTCCATACATCCATCCATCCACACATCCATCCTTTCATCTATCCATCCATATATCAACCCATTCATCAACCCATCTATCCATCCTTCTACCCACTCACCCATCCATCCATCTACACATACACACATACATGTATCCATTCGTCCGTTGATCTGCCCACCTCACCCACTCACCCATCCACCCACCTCACCCACCCATCCATCTGTTCATTCATCCCACAAATGCTTGAGAACCTCCTATACAACTATTGCTGGAGGCAAAATGGTGAGTTCGCAACAGCTAATAGACAATTGGAAAATGTGGTCAGGATGCCGGAAGGTGGTAAATGTTATGGACAGAAATAAAGCAAGTAAGGGGTGGCGAAGAGCAGAGGGGTGGGGAGAGTGTGTGTGCAAGTGTGTTGTATTTCCCTGGGCACAGACATGATGGTGTGTTTGCTTGTGTGTGTGTGTGTGTGTGTGTGAAGCTGTGGTGGAGGGCTGTGCGGGTGTGTGCAGGGGAGCACTGTGTGGGTGTGTGCGTGTCAGAGTGTGTGCAGGGGCTGTTTGGGCCTGGGGGTTCTGGGAGGACACTCTGAGAAGGTGATGTGGCGCGCAGGCTCAGGAGGACTCTCGGGGGAGAGGCGCATGGGGGTCTGGAGGGAAGTAGTCCAGGTGCAGGAGGAGATTCTCATTTTTTCCAGGACACATTGCAGTAGGAAAAAGCCACTAGGCCCAGGCTGTAAAACAGGGAACTAGAATCTTGTCGCAAACTGTGAAAGATTGGGAAAGAGACTGTGTTGAAAAATGAAAGGGAAAAGTCATGGTGCACTACTTATTTTATCTCAGGTTTAACAAAACACAGTCGGCTTCATGTGTCTATCTGCTATGGCTTTGCTACATGGGGTCCCTCCAGAGTTCACGGCACACTGTAGTGACATGTGACGTCCCGAGACAAATCGTCAGATCAGGAGAGCTGTGACCTAATCGAGGATCGGCCCATTGGGTGCATTCCTGACTTGATGGGCTAGCGGGGTGACCACTGCAGGCAGTAGGGCATGGTTGGAGCAGGTGGGTCACCGGGGCCAGCCTTTGGGGATTATATATCTGTGTCCTTGGCTCCTTGTACTCTCTCTGCTTCCTGACGGCCAAGAGCTGGGCAGCTTCCCTCTGCCACACCCTCACCATGGTGGGCTGCTCACCCAGGCCCAGAGCAGAGGAGTCGGCCAGCCATGGAATGAAACTCTTAAACCGTGAGCTCCAAATAAACTTCCTCCACTGAGTTGGTCTTGTTGGGTGTTTTGGTCACAGGGCGGTCATGCCGACCAACACAGCATCTAAATGGGAAAAAAAAATCATTTTTATGATGTCAATTGTCAGAACATGTGTGGATTTTTTTCTTCCGTCACTCTGTACGCTGCAGTGTGACAACTCTCCACACAGCGGTCTCGTCGCACTAGGAACTGCCTGTCACCCAGGGATGGTTTAGCGTGTAGGAGACCGTGGGTAGGTGCTATGCAAATACCGCGTTCTTTTGTGAAGGGACTCCACCATTCTCTGATTTTGGCGTCCGTGGAGATCCAGAACCAGCTCCTCAGGGACCTAAAGGACTAGCTGGACCCGTTATAGATGCCTTTAGGGAGGGTCTCCCCTGGGAGCCGTGCAGGGTTTAGCCCACTCCGTGTTTTAGCTTCTTGTGGCAAAGCACCTGAGGCAGCAGCGTGAGCTGTGGGAAGGTTTGTCTTGGCTCCTGTCTTCAGAGGATTCAGACCCTTGTCACGTGGCTCTGTGGCTTGGGGCCTGTGGCGAGGCACGGCCTTGTGGTGGGAGCAGCTGGTGACGCGCAGCTGCCGCCTCGTGGCAGCCAGGAATCCAAGAGAGGGAGAGAGGAGGAGCCCGCATCCGGCACCCCCTTGGGGTGGCACACTCCAGTGACCCCATTCCTCCCTCCAGGCCCCAGCCCCAGAAGTTCACCACCTCCCAAGGCAGGTGGCCTCTGGGGCCCCTCCAGAGGCACCATGTCTGCACCTTCAGAGGGCCTAGCTCTACAGAGCGTCAGGGACTCTGTCAACTGTTGAGAGTGTCACTGTTTTCCTGAGCTGGATCCTATGGCTGTTATTTAAACTCACTCTCTTTTTTTGGAAGGGAAGCTATTAGAGAGAGGAAGGGAGGGGCGGGAGGGTAAGGAAGGTGGCCATGATCTAAGTGTGCGAGCGCATGTGCCAACTCACCTCCGGGCAGCCATCGGTCTGTCTGATTCAAATGCCCCAACGAGGCGTGGACATATGCTGTCACGTATGATGCTCTTTCTGTCAGTCACAGGCTGTTGTGGCCCCCCACCCCCACACCGTCCAGCTGGCTGAGTGGAGCCGCAAGCCACTGTCACTGTCTCTGACTTCAGGGGACCCGTGTCTCTGCTGCGCTGTGCTGCTGGGCGGTGACAAAGGACAGGGAAGCGTGTATCTGAGCGGGACTCAGCCCCACCCACCTTTCCATGTTGCCCTCTGTGACCTCCATACCAGAAGGACTCGAAGGACCAGCTCCTCTAAGAGGTGCCTCCTATAGGCACCAGGGCACTGGGAGGCCAGTCCAGCCACCGACATGTGAAGAATTGCCCAGCACCCCTCACCCGCCAAGCTCTGGGCCTCTCTCTCTAATTCCCCACCACTCTGTGAAGTGGGGGTGTTTCAGAAACCCAGAGGCTGTCGACTGAAATGACTGTCCAGGCAGTGGCCTCAAACAGAGCCCAGACCCCAGAGCTTCACGTCACCCACGCACATCATTCTCGATTTATTGCTTCTTCTGCTTTCTTAGCTTTCAGCAGTTTTGCGAGTACGGTCTGTAATAAGGAGGCTGGTTGTGTCAGGTGCTCTGTGTTGGAGCCCTGCTCTGTGCTGGATGATGAGGGCACACTCCTTCCCCTCTCTGGGCCCTATTTGTAAATGATCAGCTCCACTGGATATAGCTCAGGAACCAAAGTGCCTTTTTCTTTTTTTCTTTTGGTACCAGGAGTTGAACTCAGGGGGCACTCGACCACTGAGCCACATCCCCAGCCCTATTTTTACATTTTATTTAGAGACAGGGTCTCGATGAGTTGCTTAGTGCCTCACCATTGCCGAGGCTGGCTTTGAACTCACGATCCCCCTGCCTCAGCCTCCTGAGCTGCTGGGACTACAGGCGTGTACACCACTGTGCCCGGCTATGAACCAGTTTCTTGATGAGGTCATTTTCTAGTTGGGCATGGAGGCACATGCCTGCAGTTGCAGAAACTCAGGAGGCTGAAGCAGAAGGATCATGAGTTCTAGGCCAACCTCAGCAACTTAGTGAGGCCCCTGTCTCAAAATAGGTAGAGGGCTGGGGATGTGGCTTAGTGGTGAAGCTCTTCTTAGGTCAACCCTCAAAAAGAGGTACCAGAAAAAAAGGGGGGGGTGGTGTCACGTTCTGAGATGCCATGTAAAGTCCTGCTGGGGAAGTGAAGAGCTATGACTTACCCAGCATGTTCTCAGGGCCAGACACATGCATGTGGTGCCTGATAAACACTGTCCCAAGAACCTTCAGAGGGCTCCGTGAGGCAGGCATGGGACTCCCCAGTTATTGACAGGGAAAGTGAGGCTGAGCAGGGGCAGCTTTGGACGAGAGCCACACGTGGCCCTGGACCTCTACCAGGATCATGGGGCAGCCGTCCTCTCCCCAGGGTGCACTGGCTGCCATGAGACCCCGGGCAGGGGAGCGGGGGATGTCAGTGCACGGCTCAGATGTTTACTAGCAACTCGAGGGTTTTTAGTAGTAGAAATCATCATCATAATCATGATCAATGATGACGATTGCTGTGGTGTTGGGGATCTGACCCAGGGCCTAACGTGATAGGCCAGTGGTCTGCCCCTCAAATTATTTTCCGCAAAGAACTGGCCTGTCCCATTTTTGGCTTTTGGTTTCTGGTTCTTTGTGGGTGGACACATCCATAAATGAGGTGGCCTTCAGGAGGAGGCTGCCTGGGAAGCTACCTGCAGAGAGCACGGTGGGTGGGCAGCGGTGTCAGATGGCTGTGAGCAGCCTGTGGGGGACAGTCCTTCCAAGTCCCCGTGGAAGTGTTCGAGGAGAAAAAGAGGCTGGGCAAGCTGGGGAGCGGGCAGGAGGGGAGGGGGCCAGGAGGGGAGGGGGCCAGGGTGTGGGAGAGGCAGCGAGGCCGGGCTCAGGGGCTATGGTAGAGGCTAGGGCAGGAAGGGTGTCTGCTAAGGGCTTGGAATTATTTTATTGTTGTTGTTGTTATTATTATTATTATTATTATTATTATTATTATTATTATTTTGCCACTCTTGGATGAAACCCAGGGCCTTGCACATGCTTGGCAAGTGCTGTCCCACTGAGTCACATCCTGGACCCCAGAGAGGCCCGGCTTCCAGAAGATGTGGGCGTGGGCCGAGAGGAAGCCCTTGTCCCCCCAGACTTCAGTGAACACCGGGCTTATTCTCCAGGGCCCTGGGGGCCCAGTGACGGCTCGCTGGCTCTCAGCACTGGGGCTGATGGGCACTGAGAGGTGGAGGAAGTGCAGGTTCCCGTCGACCACCCATCTCCTGGTGCCCTCCGGGAGCAGGACGTCTCCCAGGCGGTTCACTGGGCGTGACGTGTAGATGGTGGTGCAGTTCATAAGAGTGTCACGGGACTAATAGTGATAACAACAATAAAAAGAGCCATTAACATCTATTATGCACCCAGTGTGAGCTAGGAGCTGCGCTGGGCATGTCGGGCACATTTATTACACAACAGTTTATGGAGGTGGGCATGAAATCCCCACTGTGATAACCAGGTGTATAATTTATTTTTAACTGTCAGAGGAAGGAGGAGATGAACCTCAAATCAGGGAAGTAAAAGAGTTCTGAGAAATAAAGGACTGAGCTGCAAAACAGGAGGGATGGAGGTGATGTTGGGGGTCAGCAGGGGGAAAGGGGGCTGGGGTAACACAGTCAGTGAGCTGACCATGCTGGCCAATGGCCACAAGCCCACCACCACCCTGGCCCCTTGCCCTCTGCCACCATGCCCTTCTGCATTCTTTCTGAATTAACTTTGTATTACTGTAACAGAGCAACCAAAGAAGGCTACTTTATAAAGAAAAGAGGTTTACTTGGCTCACAGTTTTGGAGGCTGACAATCCACACAGCATGGCATAGGCTCTGACCAGGGTCCTCCTTGACTGCATCAGCCCATGGCAGGAATGTGTGTGCTTCTGTGTTCCCATGGTCACTCCCTCTCCTTAGAAAGCCACCTGGAGTCCACCACTGGGTTGCTACCCTAATGACCTGGCCTAATCTAATTACTCTCACAAGTGGCTGGATTCCACACCACAGTTGGATAGGGCTTGCACCTTCCTAATGATATTTATGTAAGACTTTGGGGATCAAGGTCCTGCAGGAGTTGGGGGCCGGGCAAAATATTCAGGGCATAGCCCTTTCCGACTGGCCCCTGTGAGGGGCCCATGGAGCATGGCCCAAGTGATGGTGGGATTTGCGAGGCACCATCCAGGAGGGATCTGGAGGAAGCGCCATAGCGCAGGGTCCCCTGGGACAGGGCGTTGGGGACTGAGGCCTCTTACCCTAGCTGTGAACCCCACTCCCTGCCCGGGCATCCTCCAGCCGTCCTGCCTCCTGAGGACCTAGCCCTGCTCACCCTCATCCCTTCCCCAAGCCGCAGCTGCCCAGCCAAGCTGCCTGGGATCCCACCCGCAGAACTGACGGGAGGTGACAGACCAGACCCTGAAGTCCCCGAGCTCTGTGTAATGTGTTGTGTAATGTGATTACAGGTTAGTCCCCAGGAGTCACAGGACCACTGTAGCCGGCTCCCTGGCTTCTCTTGTGCTCAGGGTGGGTCCCTGGGGGAGGAAAGTTTTCTTTAAGGCTCAGGATTCCCACCGCCCCTGAAGCCCAGGTGCCTCTGCATGCTGGGCCTGACGGTGACTGGGTGCTTGGCTGGGTTGGCTGCACAGATGCAGGGCCAGGTGACGCCGGGAACAGAAACGCTCAGGGATCCGAGGGAGAACTTCTGTGGCCTCCTTGGTGGTGCACAAGTTAGGAGCAGAACCAGAACCAGACCCAGAGGGAGGAGAGCAGGTGGGCGGGAGGAGCAGGTGCCTCCTCTGGATGGGGGGCTGGGCAGCGTGCAGGGTGGGAGCTTAGGGAGCTGCCTCAGGCGCCAAGAGCCGCCCTGTCTGTGGGGTTGGGGCTGGTGGAGGGCAGTCCCTCTTGAACATGGGACTCCTTCTTCTGAGCTGGGTACTGCTGCGGCCTGAGCGCAGTGTGAGCATGTTCCCAGAGGCCCTCTTTGGTAGCTTGGTTCCTAACATGGTGACAGTGGGAGGTGGCGAGACCTTTAACAGTTTGGAACCTAGTACGTTGGGGGCGCTGCCCTCAGAGGGGTTAATGCTGGCTCCTTTTTCTTTTTATAAAGTAACCAGACTCAGGTATTTTGTGATAGCAACACAAAAATGTACAAATTCAAGCGTAAATCCCCATCAATTGCTCTCTAACCCACTCTTTCTTTTGCTCTACATATCACAAAATTTATTTTTTAAGAAGCTGCAGGTCCATTGTGTGACCCAAATAGAGCTATACAAAGAGCTGTACGAGGAATTTGGCCTTTTAGGCCAGTAACTCCCGGTCTCTTGTTATGTGCGGGAGGTAATCAGGCAGCGGGAGAGCAGATGTGCTCCATCCGCCTCCGCTGCTCCCTCGCTGTTCCCCTCCAGGATGCCGGAGCTCCCTGCGGCCACCTCTCCTCTCCGTGGGTTCTTGCCCCAGCCTCTGTGGGCCCCAGGGCCTTTGCTCTGCTGTGGTTTTGTCCACCCCTTTCCCTGGTGTCCCCTGCTACTCACCCTGTCCCCTAGAAGGTGAGCTCTGGAGCTCGAGGTCACCGTGCGACTCACAGCATGTCGGCCGTGGTGGCCGAGCGTGGTCACTTGCTCTAGAATGTCACTGTGAGCCCAGGGAGCACATCACCCTTGCTCACTGTGTTTACCAGGGCAGCCGAGGGCAGCGTGGAGTGGGTGGTCCACACTCTGTCTTAGGAGTGGGGTCAGGAGCTCAGATCTCACCCCGACACTGTGCTGCCCACCACCAGTGGCCTCAACCAGGAGTCTGGGAAGACTTCAGTGCCCCGAGGCTGCCTCTCTCTCTCCCCTGGGGATCCTGGGACCAAGGAGTCTTGAAGCTGAAGGAGCCAGGGAGGCTGTGTCCCCTTGAGAGGAGTCACACAGGACACCAGCCAACAACAAATACTAACACTACAAGTGACTGAGAGAGAAGAGCACATGACAGCATTTTCTTAAAAAGAAAAGAAACAATTAAAAAAAAATCCTTTTCTCATAATGAAATCCAACCACCATGGAACTTTCAGAAGCCCCAAATCCTCTTTATTAAAGTGTGCTATGTACACACCGTGGAATATTACTCAGCCATAAAGAATGACTTTATGACATTTGCTGGTAGATACATGGAACTGGAAGATACGGTGCTGAGTGAAATAAGCCAATCCCCCAAATCCAAAGGCCGAATGGTCTGTCTGATATGCAGATGCTGACACACAATAAAGGGGGGGATAGAAGTCCATTGAATTAGACAAAAGGGCATGATGGGAAGGGAGAGCGGAGGGGAATGGGAAAGACAGTGGAGTAAACTGGACATAACTGTCCTGGGTTCATATGTGAGCACGTGACCCATGTTCAACCACAGAATGGGAAGTTCTGCTCCATGTATGTCTGATATGCCAAAACACAATCTACCGTCATGTGCAACTAAAAAGAACAAGTTAGAAAAGGCAAAAGCTCCCTTTATTACCCGCATTGGCAAGCGTAGTCATGTTCGCCACCTGTCCAAAGGCCAAGCACTGAAAAGACAGCATTGACATGGTGACATTTCCGGGGCACGTCCTACAGGTACCAGGGCCATTAATGATCAGTAGAGCAGGGCTCCCAGCTGGCTGGGAGGGCCTTCGCCCTCTGTCCCCTGCCCGGGGCCTGTGCATGGGCAAGTCCGCCCCCAGCTCCACCCCAGCCCAGAATCTGCTCTAATGGGTGCGTTGGTTTGAAGTTAGAATCTCAAAGAAAATCGGATTTAAGGGATGAAGGACTCTGGCCACAGCTGGCCTCGGCGCTGTTCTAGTCGCAGCCCTTGCTGCTGAAACAGCTATTCAAGTGTGGTCACCTGGGCAGGGACGTTTGTCTTGCTCCATCTCCAGAGAGACAAAATACTATGATTGATTGTTTGATTTTGCTGAGCTGGGGCATAAATCCTGCACGCGTAGCCTCCATGAATGGCCTCAGAGGCCGCGGCGCCCCCTGCTCTGTTGGGTAGCTACTGAAACGGCCCAGGAATCCCCCCCCATCAGCAGGTGCAGAAGCCGAGCAGGGTGGGGGTGAGCTCTCCGTGAATCCTGAGAAAATGTGTGGCAGCGCCCCTGGAGGGACTGGTGGTGGGTTTATTCACTTTTTTATACATAAGAAAAGTATTTCATTTGTTATGAGAGCATACATTGCTTTTGTCCTTAAAACAGCAACAAAATACAAGTTTTTAAGAATTTTCTTCTATCAAGCCTTTCACTGCAGGATAGCTCGTCTCTGGATCCATTCTCTGAAACTCATCTGACCGCTGAATGGAGTTGCCCTAGCACCGTAGGCTCTGCACCCTGAGCTGCGCGCTCCCTCCCGTGGGCCTCCCTCCCTCGGGCCTCCCTCCCGCCCCCCCCCCCCCCCCCCCCCCCCCCGCCTCCCTACACTGACGGGGCAGGGTCGGAGGCCACTGCAGAATCTCAGAATATTTACATCTCTCTCTCTTCCTCTCACAGTGGTGAAGTGCCTGGTCCAGGGTCACACCCACTTTCAGTGACAAGCGGTCTTTTGCTAATGTAACCAGCATTTATAGCCCTGGGAGAAGGGTGAGCAGGGCTTCTGCTGCCAGGCATCTGGTCCCTGGGGGAAGGGACCTGGGACAGCAGGGCCCTGTTCTTGCAGTTAGCAGCGCTGGGACTCCATAGGCCCCAGGAGGCACATGCTCTGGAAGTTCAGCCGGGACTCCTCAGCTTAGGCCTCCTGACCTGGCCATCCTCTCCTTCCCACCGAGGGCTGTGATGTCACCAACTCTGCCCAGTCTCAGCCCTTCCCTGTCTTGGACTCCCCCTCCCAGGATCTGAGGCCTGTGAGCACCCCTCTCTAAACCCGGCTTTTCGGACGCTCCAGGGCTGTTCAGCAAGCTGTCCCTTGCTGCGGGTCCTCTTCCTGATCCACTGAGCCCAGCGTGATCAGCGGGGTTTCCTGGCTGGTCTTCCAGGGCTCCCGCAGGTGACAGGGAGATGGCAATGTTTGAATAAGTAGGAACAGGGTCACATCAGCAGTAACGGGGCACCTCGAAGAAGGGAATGGACCCAGAGAGGGGCTGGGCTGGCGGGGGCTTCCCCGGGGAAAGGGCGGCCCTGGAGGCCAGGCACAGGGACAGGCAGGCTGGGTCTGCACACGCGGGCGGTGGGATTCGGGGATCAACTGGGACTCAGTATTCCCCGTGGAGGGAGCAGCTTGTCCAGAGGGGCCACCGGAGGCCATCAGAGAGCCTGGCCTCAGGGAGGGTGTGACTTCATCCCGGAGCCCTGGTGACTGCAGCTGGCATGGCTGTCAGAGGGTGATTTTTAAAACGGTTGAAAATATGACTCTCCCTGGAGTGCCTGGGGGGCGGGCCAAGGTCCCTTCAGTCAGGGACAAGGGAACGAGTGGGGTGGGGGAGCGGTTCCCGGGGCACCACAGGGGCAATCGTGCTGGCACCGGCAGAGCCCGAGGCTGGCCCCCTGCAGGGCAGCAGGCCTCTGACCCCCTGGGCAGCTCTCCTCTTCCAGGTGGAACTCCTTCTGCAGGGGCTTCGTGGCTGGCTCGGGCCACCCAGCCTGTGGGCTCTGCTGCTTCTTCCTGTTCCCAGGTGACCCACCAGGGCTCCTGCAGCCACACCTTATCCCAGAATCAGGGTCCCAGGGACACATCTCTGTGGCTCAGAGCCCTACAGGTCAGTGCGTGACTCCACTGAGCTTTAGTGGACAGTACAGACCAGGCGGGACACAGGTGCCCCTGGACGACCACACATCCTCCCTGTCCAGCGACAGTGAGCTCAGCAGACACTTTCTGCACTAGTTTTTCTTAACAAGGAAAAATGGCTTCCAGTCCTCATCTGTCAGATTCTGGAGCCCTTCCCTCATGTCTCCAGAGCCTGAGAAGCAAGGAAAGGATGGGAGGAATCTCTTGCTGGACCCCAGAAATCAGGGTCCAGACACCTGCCCCCAGGACCTGGGCACTTCCTCACTTCCTCCTTATACCCCGAACCCAGAGGAGGGGACCCAACGCTTGGGGACATGAGTTCTAACAGCTCATCAGATGGCACAGTCTGCTCCTGGGACCAGGAAGCCCGTGGGTTGGGTTAGCATCTGGGATTTTTGGACTCCATGGGGTCTGGTTCCCTTTGGCTCCTTGCTGTCCTCCATCTCATCTCAGCCACCTTCCCTGAGGCTTGGCTCTTGCCTAGACAAACAGGTGGTGGAAGAGTCGAGACGTCTAAATACCAGCAAAGACAGGCACTGCTCAGGTACAGGGGGCTATGTCCCCCCAAAACCCTTGGCAAGTTGGAAGCGCATTTCATGCATCTGACCTGCTGAGCACTGTAGCATCCTGGAGGCCGGAGGATGTTTCTCTGCCCTCATGATCTCGTGGGTGGCCAGGAGCCCAGCATCTCCAGAGAGGACAGCCCACACATTGAGCCCAGGAAGCCCAAACGTGGAGTGCAGTTTCCATCTAATGAGTAGCACCTCCCATCTCCTTAAGCTGAAAATCCAGACTGAGGTCACAGTTGGAGTCTACGCGTCAGGGCAGGAGCCAGTGAAAGCGTCTCTCTGTTGACCTTAAGAAGCGGGTTAAGGATTCTGTGAGCCGAGTGGGCTCTTTCCAGGGCCTTGGTCACACAGCTTCGTGGGCAGGGCAATTCCCAGGCAGGCTGGTCAGTAAACCCTGCTGCTGTCGCAGTTTTGTGAATTGGGAACTGGAAGCTCTGGGCGGTGCCGGGCTCATACTTCGGAACACGGCAGCTCCTGAGTTCTGCCTTCTCTCCCACAGAGCCCGCCTTAGAGGACAACAGGTCTCTCCTTGCTGAAAGACCCATGTGCCACTGAGGTGGTAAGGAAAGATGGCCCCTGCTTCTGCCAGGACCTCAGACAACTCCTTGACAGGTACCCTGTACAGAGCAGCAGCAACTCATGGCTGACTAGTGCACCCCACAGAGCTACCTCTTTAAGGTAGCTACCTCTTCACAGCCCAGAGGTGCAGCTGCAGCATCATAAGTGACACTGGGAAGATGCATCCATTCTGTGTAGAGGACAATGGTCATAAATAGTGATGGGACCTCTGTTCCACCAAACTTAGGCACGTATTAGAAGCGATGTAACACACGCCTCTGTGCGAGGAGGGAGAGAGCTCAGTGAGGCGGGTAAAGGTGAGGGAAGGCGTACTGCATGATTGGCATTCCTTTCAATAAAACCTCAACCTCTTCCTTAGAGTGTGTATGTGCGTGCCTGCATGACAGAGCGCCTGCATGCGCACGTGTTTGTGTGTGCACGTGTATGTTTGTGTGGGGTAGATGTAGAAAAATCTGGAAGGGCCCACAGCAAATCATTAATGATGGTTAGTTCTGAGTAATGGAAAAAAGACAAGGAGGTTCACTTTCAATTTCTATAGCTAAAAACATTTTCACAAGGATCCTGCGTAACTGCAGTTCACCACTGTAGTCATTTTAAAGTGTGCAGAGCAGTGGTTCCAATGCAGGCACAGAGTTCTGTGCTGTCCCCACTGTCGAATCTCCGAGCATTCTCATGGCCCTAAAAAGAAACCCCAGACCCCGTGAGCAGCTGCCTGTTCCTCTCTCCCGTGGTGAGGGCTCCTCCACTCCCTGTTTGGCATCCTTGCCTGACCTGGACCTTTTGCACAGGGTGGGAACAAGCCGCTCACGGTCCTGGGCTCCTTCCCTTTAGCAGGACATCGGACAGGATCGTTTACGCTGTGGCGTGGGTGAGCACCCATTCCTTTTTGTGCAGAATAACCTTCCACCTCATGAGTGTTCCCCATTTTGTTCATCTATTCATCAGTATCCTCCACTCAACACTGGGTGGGTTCCACATTTTGGCTGCTGTGACTAAGGCTGCTGTGGACATTGGTATCTAACGTCCACGATTGGTTTGCTCCAGACACCTGATTTCAGTTCTGTTTGGTACACACTTCAGAGTGAAATCGCTGGGTCACACAATAAGTCTTATTGAGCTTTTCGAGGAACGAACTCTTCCCACTAGCTGCACCATTTCTACCAGTGAGGAACAAAGGGCCCGGTTTCTCCATGTCTTGTTAAGTTGGGGGTGTTAAGTGGCTTCTCGTGGTGGTTTTGATGTTCATTTTCTTGATGATCAACAGTGGTGAGCATCTCTCCATGTGCTTCTGGATCATTCGCTTCTCTTTGAGAAAGGTCTTCCTTTCTTCCTATCTATTTATCTGTCTGTCTGTCTATCTATCTTTGTAGTGCTAGGGATCAAACCCAGAGCCTCATTCATGCCACTTAAATGCTCTACCCCTGAGCCCTATGTCCCACTCATTTTTAAATCACGTTCTTGTCTAAGTTGTCGACTGAAAGGTTCTTCCTGTATTCTGTATTACCAGTCCCCTCTCGAATGCATGATTTGGAAATGCCCTCTCCCATTCTGCGGGCTGTGTCTCATTTCTCCAGTGTCCTGGTGTCACCGATGTTCTTGGTTTTGATGAAATGCAATCCATCTACATTTTTCTTTTATTGATTGCATGCTTGGTGGTGTAACTCATGGTCAAATCCATGGCCACAAAAATGTATCTGTGTTTTCTTCTAAGATTTTTTACGGTCTTAGCTTTTCGGATCAGCTCTTCGACCCACTTTGAGCACTTTCTGGATGTGGTTCGAGGTAAGGGTCCCGCCTGCTTCCTTTACTGTGGCCACACAGTGGTCCATCCTCATTTGTTGGAAAGACTATTCTTCCCTTTTGAATGGTCTTGGGCCTCATTGAAAACCAGTTGACCATAGAGATGAAGGCTTGTTTCAGGACCTTTATTCCATCCTGGTGATTTCCGTGTTCTTAGGCCAGTACTCACCATTGCGGCCGCGGTTGCTCTGTGGTGCATTCTGGAGCAGGGGAGTGTGAGTCTTCCTACATTCCTCATCTTTCAGGTTGCTCTGGAGAGCCAAGGACTTTCGCAATCCCACATGAGTGTGAGGGTTGGCTTTTCCATTGTTCAGCAGAGCCCTTGAAATTCTGACGGGGATTGCATTGACCCTGTGGGCCATTTGGAGCATAGTACTAGCTTACTATTAAACATCCCGTAAATGAACACGGAACATATGCAGTTATTGAGGTCTTTTTAAATGTCTTACACAGTGTTTTGTAATTTTTTTTTCATTTGCTTGTTTGTTTTGAGGTGCTGGGGATCAAACCCAGGGCTTCACCTTTATAAGCCAGGGTCTAACACTGAACTACGTCCCAGCCTTAACACTTGAGGATATCTTCTACCTCCTTGGTTAAATTTCTTTCTAAATATTTTTATTCTTTTTGATTTTATAAAAAATGGAATTGCTTTCTTAACTTCATTTTCAGATTACTCATTGTTAGTATGTAGAAATACCATCACTTTTTATATAATGGTCATGTATCCTGCAACTTTGCTGGATTCTTTGCTTATGGACTCTAAAACATTTATTTTGTTTTAGTCTGTATATTATTTTGGATTTTCTATGTAAGATCATACTTTTTTTGTAAATAGAGAAAATTTTATTTTCTCCTTTTCTGTATAGATGCCTTTTATTTCTTTATTTCTTTTTTTTTCTTTTTGCCTAATATCCATGGCTAGACCCTCTGGTGCTGATTGAAATGGCAAGTGCGGACATCTTCTTCTTCTTTCCGACATTAGGGGGCGCACTTCTGGTCTTGCACCATGAAAGTATAAAGTTCTCTGTGAGATTTTCATAGGTGTCCTTTATTAGGTGGAGGAAATTCCCTTCTATTCCTACTTTGTCGAGTGTTTTTATCATGAAAGGCTTTAGGATGTCATCAAATGGTTTTCATCAACTTAGATGATCTTTTTTTTTCTTCTTTCCGTCAAGGAAAGAGCATTATATGTACTGTCATGTTGAAGCCTCCTGAGACACTCCCTTCTTGGCCTTGGCGTATAACCGTTAGTATGCTGCTGGATTCAGTTTCCTAGTGGAGGATTTTTGTATCAACATTCTTTAGAGCGATGGGTCTGTAGCCCATTTGTGAGGTCTTGGTTTGACTTTGGTATCAGGATTATGCTTGCTTCGCAGAATGAATTAGAAAGCATTCTTCTACCTCTAACTTCTAGAAGAGTTTAAGAAGTGTTGGTATCAACAATACTAAACAATGTTATAATAGCAAACAAATGTTTATTCTTTAAATCTGTGATAGAATTCAGCAGTGAAGCAGTCTTTCCCTGGAATTTTGCTCTGGTAAGTCTTTTGCTTACTGATTTAAACTCTTTTTCTATGTCAAAAATCATTTTTTTAAGGCAAGTTTGTGTTGCTAACCTCTAACTTGTGATGTTCCTGGGTCAGCCTCCCAAGTAGCTGGGACTACAGGTGTGTGTCACTGTGCCTAGCTTTGTCATGTCTGTTTATATTTCTATTTCTTACTGAATGAGTCTTAGTATATTTCTAGAAATTTCTCCAATTGCTCTAGGTTCTCTGTGTTGTCAGCATGTAATTTTTAAGGGCGTTTTCGAATCATTCCTTTTATATACATGTATACAGTTGGCCCTCCTCTGCAATGTGATCTACCTCAATTGAAAATATTCAGAAAACATTGTGTCTGTTCTGAATAGGTACAGACTTTTTTTGCCATTATTCCTTAAATAATACAGTATAACAATTTTTTAAAATGTAACATTAACACTGAGTAGGTATTACAATAGAGATGACTTAAAGGGGAGATGGGGGCTGGGGCTGGGGCTCAGGGGTAGAGCACCTGTCTAGCATGTGTGAGGCACAGGTTTGATTCTCAGCACCACATATAGATAAATAAAATAAAGGTCCATTGACAAATAAAGAATATTTAAAAAGTATGGGGAGATGTATGTGGTTTCTATGCAGATACAAGGGTGTTTTTCATAAGGGACCCCCAGCACTTGTAGATTTGGGGACCATGGTGGTCCTGGAAACAGTGTTCTAAAGACACAGATGGATGAGTACATACCGCAGACCTTTTCTGCCTCTTTCATCAAGATTCTCAAGATTCTCAAGAATCTCAAGATTCTCCCACTTCCATCCCTCTCGGTTGCTTTATTTTTCTCCAATGCATTTATTGCTGCCTTATATATCATATGATACACTTGTTCGTTGTCTATTTATTTTATCTCTAGTATCCAGAATGAACCTCTAAACTGCTCTCAGTTCTTTCCTTTCTTCATATCCATAAGCGTAGCTTAAGTATTATGCTTGCAGTTTCCCCAAGATATGCCATAGCATCGGTCAGTTAGTTACCTGACAATGAAAACCAGCCTGGGCTGTCACTCCCACCCAGGCTACCTTGCATCCTGAGGCAGTCTGAATTTCCAGGGCTGGAGAAGGGAGTGGATCCTTGTTAGCAAGTATCCTTGGGCTTCTCCCTCTGAGAGTATGGGAGCCCAGCCCTGGGGCGACAGCCTCCCCACCCAGCCCCCAGGCTCCCACTGCTCTGGAAACTGCCTCTAGCTTCTCACCTTCCAGCCCCGGCCCTGGGTCCCACACCCCCAGCCCAGCCCTTCACTCCTTCCTCCATTCAAGATGCCAAAATGATTTCCAAAAATGCATCAATCTATCCCGGTCACTTCTGCACTGTGAGAACAGTCCCTTACAGACGAAGGTGGAACCTTCGACACCAAGGACCACAAATGTAAAGAGGCCACCTCTATCCTTTGGGACTTCAGCAGAGCTTTCTAGCCACCATAGAACCTCCTTGTGGCCCTGCTGCTGATGATCATTCAGGGAAGGCACTAGGACCTGGCCATCCTGTGGACCCCTCTGCTTGGGGCCAGGCAGAAAATAAGGGAGAGGATGCAGGTCAACACACAGAAATTAGCTCAGGTTTGCACCTGCCCTGTGTCCGGGAATGGCAACTCAGCTGGGGGCTTTGCGGAGGAAGGGAGACAGAGGGGTTGGCTGCACACCTAGATGGTGCCTGTCACTTTGGCCTAATGGTCAGTAGGCCCCCTTTTCACCGTACAAACAACACTGGCTAGCATGGAAGATTTGCTTTCACTCCAGAGGTAGCCATGGGCTCCCAGGTGGGCGGCCACAGGGAGCAGGAGGCCTAGGAAGGGGAAAAGAACAGACTGGAAGGAAACAGGTCCACAGAAAGAACTCTGGCCTGCAATGAACACCAGCCTTTGGTCCCAGCTGCGCAAGGCCAGAGGGAGCACATATTTCCATGTCATTTAAATGTGCAATTATTGAATCCACCACTCTCTGTTTCAACAGAGACTTCCTTAATTAAGTGGTTACTGCCATCTCCCCGATGGAATAATATTTGTCTCCGCAATGCAAAAAACCTGGGACGACGTGTTGAGCGAGCCAGGCCCCTTCTCCCCGGAAGTCCTCCCGCCCCGCGCGCCCCACCCCCAGGTTTCCCTGAGCGGCGCTGGGACCGCGCCTCCTCGCCGAGCGCCGTTCGCCCGGCGCCAGAGCGCCCCCGCGTGGCCGTCTTGGAGAAGCGCAGCCTCTGCCAGGCAAGGTCTGGTTTTGATTGAACTCCATTAAGTTCAAGGGCTTAGCGAGAGTCTGGCTGGGAGTGGGGCTCGGTCCTGGGCCCTCCAGGGGCTATAAACAAGAACTCTTGGCACGTGGGGTGGGGATGGGAGCACGTGGAGACAGATGAATGCACAGATGAGGTTAAGAGTTAAGGTCGGAGCCAGACTGTCTAAGCTACCTCCCGGCCACTACTAGGGAAATGAACGACCTAAATAAGTCCCGCTGACCCTCTGGGATGGGATGCTCCCAGGCTAAAGGAGGCAACGTTTACAGCTGTCTCCGCCTCAGGCAGGTTGGCAACACATGATGTATTTAAAAAATGTACCTTATTAATTTCATTATCATTGTGACTATTGCCCCAGGGGTCCTTGTTTACATTTTAAGAGATTCCAGAACACATCCCCTTCCCTTCCTCGATCCCTATGACTGATATTAAAGTTGATATTCTTGCAAAGTGAGGGGGCAATGAAGAACATCCGTTGTCACTTGCTTGGCCCTAACCCCAAGGCAGATCCAGCAAGAACCGAGGGCAGATGGCATCGGCATCACAGGATTCACGTTTCAGTTAGGCATACAGAAAAGGGAAGCAGTGCTTGCCCTCTGAGTCCCCCCCTGGTGGGGCCGTGAAACAGGAGGCAGCCCTGGAGACCTGAGAGAAACCTGGAGGAAAGTTCACTGACTCCTTCTGCTTATAAAGAGAGATGCGGGCAGAAGCAGCATGAGACAAGTGGCGACTTGCTCTCGGGTTCAGCCTCGGTGGACACTTGGGACCAGACAGTTCTTTGCTGTGGTGGAGATTGTTCTGTGCTTTGTAGGATCCTGATTAGTCTCCAGGGGGCCTCCATCCCGGCTAGATGCCAGTAGCAGGCTCCCACCCCAATTGTGAAGACCAAAAATGTCTCCAGACATTGATAAATGTCCCCTGGGGTGGGGGCAAGATCGCCCCCAGTTGCGAACCTCTGACAGAGAGCGGTCTCTTTCTGTGAGATTGGCTTGTTAGAGCCAACAAAAGGGCGTCTCCAGCCTGCATGACGGAAGGACCCTGCTCTGGATGCAGCCCCTCCTCCCCAGACGGCCCCAGCCTATGATGTGGGAAAGGTCCCCAGGACCCCCGCCGAGTTGGAATTTGAAGCAAAGGAAGTGGGAATGGAAAGCTGTTCCCAGGATCCTCAATTCTCCTGCCCATAGAAGTCCCATGACAATCCTTGGAATCTTATTAGAACTTGGTTGGTTTATAAAAGATGCCTGTTGTGCTCACTGTGAAGGGAACATTACAATATTAAAGGAAAATTAGTTTTTGTTTTTGTTTTTAAGTGCCACAAAAATCTCACCATCCTGGCACGCTTCAGCTTTTATTTTATTTTTTTGCAAGTTTCTTGTAGTTGGTGAACTTTGGCTCCTGGGAGGGATCTGAGAGGCTGACATTTTTTATAAATAAAGATTTATTGGCATGCAGTCACATCCACCATTTACAGTAGTATCTGTGGCTGCTTTTGCTTTTTAGCCCAGAGCTGTGAGGGAGACTGTGGCGTGCAGAGCCTGAACTATTTACTACCCAGCCCTTAACGGAAAACGTGTGCCCACTTCTATTTCATGTGTACATTGCCCTCAGAAGTTCAGTTGTATCATATTGTTTTGTTATGGCACAGAACCAGTTTAATATCATCTGGGATAGGTTACAGTGCTGCTGATGATGACATGTCCTCCCAGCCGCCTCTCACCTGATTATTGCAGCAACTGCAGGAGGGAGACATCGGTACTATTCCCAAGGATGAGAAGAGACCACTAGCGTCAAGAGGGGAGACTCAAATGGCCTGAGGTCACTATAAGTCAGCAACACTGAAACCACAGCTTACACTCATAGTAGAGCCCCCAGCCACTCCTCCTGTGCCCACCTGCCCCAAGCCCTGAGGTCCTTGCCTGTGTGCTTCAGTGTGCAGATGCACTTAGGGCACTTTATGTAAATTAGCTTTTCCAAACGTTGGGCTCCTTGGCCACCAATGCAGATAAGAAGTGCTTTTTAAAAATATATTTTCTATATGATTGTTTGGATTCCTGGCATGGTGGCCTAACTTATAAATGTCCCCAAACTAAGGTACTTGAATTTTTTTTTCCTGATAAATCAAGGCAGAGATTTACCCATTGTGGTTGCCTCCTCGGTGTCCCCCTCCCCCTCCCCTTCCCCTTCTTTTTCTCCTGCTTCTATGTCAATGCTAAATGAGTCACATGAACTCAGGAGACACAAACAGGCTTGTAGCTTCTAAAAGTAAAATGGGATATCTGGTACTTGCATGGCAGAGTTTTTGGTGAAATTATTTGACTTTGCCTTGGGGCAAAATTAGCTCCGATGGTGAACCTTTAGGCTGGTGTTAAAATGTTGCATTAGTAAAGAAAAGAAAAGAAAAGAAAAGAAAAGAAAAGAAAAGAAAAGAAAAGAAAAGAAAAGATGCTCTTCTCTTTGGGAAATGTGGATTTTAACCCAAGAGAGCAGGGCTTCTGCTGCAGGACTTCTCAGAGCCTTTGGCACACTGAGTGCTTGAATTCCCGAGGTGGCAGGCACTTCACGGCTTCCCTCGGTGGTGGGTCTGTGAGGGTTGCTGGACACACCTGGAGGATGTGAGGCGTGTTCTACCCGCAGGCTTCCCCGTGTGACTCATGGGGACTCTGTCAAGCAGAGTGACAGATGGAAGGACAGTGCAGGCTCCTCCAGGCAGGGTGGGCGAGGAGGTTTCCAGGGTCAGTGGCAGGCTGCCTGGTGGCCTTGCCATCCCACCTGTCGTTCACTCCCACGCTCGGCAGCCGGTCAGCTTCATAAGGGACCAGTGGTGCAGTGGTCGGAACTTTGAGTGTCCCCTCAAAGTTCACATTGGTGTGTTGGTGGGGTTGGGCCTTTGGGAGTGGACTAGGGTAGATAAGGTCCTGAGGGTGGCCCATGAGGCCAAGAGTGGCTCCACAGGCCGAGGAGGGGAGACTAGGCTGCCTTCCCTATATTGTCACGCAGCCTGGAGGCCTCGGTAGATGCCAGCGCCCTGCTCTTGGCCCTCCAGCCTCCAGCACTGTGAGAGCCATAAACCTTTGTTCTTTATAAATCAGCCTGTCTGTGGTATTCAGTTATGGCAACAGGAAACAGACCAAGGCAGATCTTCTCGATGAATTTCTCAGGCTTTGCATGAGAGACTGACCTATTTGTGCCCCTGGGATTCTCAGGTGGGTGAGCTGGCTACAACACTCTGTCCTTCTGGCCCTGCAGGGGCTGGAGATGAAAACAGGTCCCAGGCTGGTGGCTCTCACTGTCTGTTCCCAGCCTTCTGTGGGCCTCCTGCACACACAGAGGCCTCAGGTATTTTCCTCCACTTGGGGCACCTGATTTTCAGTGGGACTGCCCCCCAGGGAATCCCTCTTGTGTATTTATTAGGACTCTAGGGGGCAAGTGTCAAAAGCCCTCCTGGAGCTCTCAAAAGCACAAAGAGGACTTTACTGACCACGAGTCTGAAGATCCAGGCCTCAGAAAGGATGGAACCTGTTGAGAGCCACAGCTGAAGGGGCCCCAGCAAACTTCCAGCTGCCAGCTGATTGGCTCCTCTGCAGTGATGCTCATTGGGCTGTTTCCCCGCCCTTTCAGACCACAGAGCTGCTCATTGGGGGACTTTTTTTTGGCTCCTCCCATGCGACCCAGCCAATCAGTCTCAAGAGCAGGAGGAGTGGGGGAGGTTGAGAAGCTTGTGGGAAGCCGGTTGTGGCAGTTGGGCTCTGAGGGTTTTTCCTGAAGAGCTGTGTGGTGAAGTGTGTGTGTTCTAAAAATAAAGTTCGTTTCTTTTGACAAGTGGCTCCTGAATTGTGCCCAGCCAGACTTCGGCAGGAACCATGGCTCTGCTGGGCTCAGGAACAACCAGAACCAGGACATAGAATGTTCCAGAACAGTTAGGCCTCATTTCTTGACTATTTTCTATAAGCAGCTGTATTTTACTGCAGAGGGGCTTCCTGAGGTGACACAGAGTAAAGTGGTCTCAGCTTTTAATGCCATTTTCTTCACCACCAGAGGGCAGTGGAGGTGGATGTTGTGAGATCCCAAATCCAGGGGAATGACCACCACCCGGCCCCTCAGGCATGACCAGGTGGAAGCAGAAGAGTCACAGGTATTAATAGAGAGACTGCCAAATTGGCTGTGGGAGAGAGGAAAATTCTAGAAAGTCCCCCATATCCCTGGGAGCAAAGGTCAGCCAGATACATCTCTCCATGAAATGCCAACCTGGTTCATACTTCACCTGTGAATGCTAATCAGGTCACATAATAACTTTCTATTTCACTGAAGTTAAAACTGGTCTTTTTCAAGGGGTGGTTGTAGTAGGGCACACCTGTAATCCCAGCAACTAGGTAGGCTGAGACAGGAGGATCTCAAGTTCAAGACCAGCCTCAGCAATTTAGTGAGGCCCTAAGCAACTTAGAGATACTGTGTCTCAAAAAAAAAAAAAAAAAAAAAAAAAAAACCCAGTGGTTGAGTACCCCTGGGTTCTATTCCCAGTACACACAGGCACACAAAAATTGTCATTCTCATAAAAAGGCCAATAAAGGGTAGTGTTTAGGGGGACTAATAACAGTGTCACCTCATAGAACTCTTGGGGGATTAAAGGGCTCAGGTGAGGCGTGCGCACAGCAGGCCTGACTAGCTGCCTGTGGTGTGGACCTGCATCCTGACCGAGTTCATGGGGGCCTCGCTGGAGCCTCCAGGCCCGAGGCCAGCCTGCAGGAGGCCGCCCCCATGGCGACGGGCAGTGGGGTGTCTGTGGGGCCCAGATCTCTGCCTGCATGCGCATCTGGGGATGAGAGAGTGGACTCACAGGGACCGTCCTTGGTGGGATCAGACTCTCTGCCCTCCTGGAAACCTCCGCATTAAAGCAAATTCCTGACACGACCCCATCTCCATAGAAAAAGCCTAATTTCCCCAGGAAGTGGCTCATTTCATCAAACCCCTAAATGATTTCAGCTATCTGGGGAAGAGACTCCCGGCTCAGCCCCCACCTGCGTCTCTGGCACTTCCCGGAAATGCAGGCGGCCAGCTGCAGAGGCCCTGGGTCGTGTCCGGGGCTGTCCAGGCCCAGGGCGACTCACGCACACCAGGCTGCGGGGCCTGGGCAACACGGAGCCCTCCTGGGACCACTGGTTTCCCAGGAAGGCGTGTGGGCAGGAGTGTGGCATCAGGACATCCTGAGATGACCAGATCGTGCTAGAGACAGCTCCACGAAGTGACCAGCTGAATGCACGGCAGGCAGGGCCAAGCCAGCTCCGGTGCCCGCAGCAGCCCCTCTGCCTCTAGGGCTTAGTTCTCTCCCCTCTAACCTGGGAAATGAAGTGGATTTGGAGGCACCAGCGGGGCCAGGGCTGTGGCTAGCACGCTGCCTGCTGCGGGTCCTCCCGAGGACTGCAGAGCCCAAGGAGCCCCGCCCTCCGCAGCCCTGTCCGTCACCAGTCAAATTGTTCCGCAAGCATCACTTTTCTTTAATCAGGCTATTCTTCACCAGGGCTGTTTTAATTAAGGGTCCCCTGTCAACGCAAAACATATGTTCCGTGGTCTTGCTTTGCTTACTAATGATGCCCAGGATTATTAAGTGGGGAAGGAATTTCCAGCTCTGGCTCTTGCCGTTTCCGCCCCACCCCCAGTCCCCCAAGCCCCGGTCCTCCTGCATCTCGGCTTTCACCCATTACTCTCATTCCTTGGCGTTGCTACCCTCCTGGAAACTGACCTCGGAAAGTGATCTGTTTAAATCAGCATTCTGAGTCTAGTATCCTGAAGTGTGGTGCTGACCATCTCCTGCTCCCACTGCCAACCCTCTTGAGATCCAGGCTAAGAATGTGCGATTGCTTCAAACTACTTCTTTTTTTTTTTAATATTTATTTATTTATTTAGTTATCGGCAGACACAACATCTTTGTTGGTATGTGGTGCTGAGGATCGAACCTGGGGCCGCACGCATGCCAGACGAGCACGCTACCGCCTGAGCCACATCCCCAGCCCCTTCAAACTACTTCTTAAAAAAAAAAAAAAGTCACACACACACACACACACACACACACACACTCACACACAGAGTCACTCATCACTTAATGGGGTCCATTCTGAGAAATGCGTCCTTTGCAACAGATGGTGTGAACATCACAGAGGATGCTCACCTGCCACACACCTAGCCCCCCCCTCCCCCCCTTCCTGCAGCCAGATGTGCACGTTAGGGATGGTGGCGCTCAAGGCAACAGGGAATTAAACTGCGCACAAGGGGAAATGGTGCAGGCAAGAGCTGGGTGCATGCGGCTGTGCAGGGTGCTGCCTCTGACTCAGGGTGCACTGTCCTGCAATGAACTTTCTGAATGAGTAGGAGTCACACCAGTGAGGGACAGGGCAGTGAGGAAGAACCTGTAGCAGTTATTTGTTTTCAGGTATTATGTGCTCGATGACTGTTTTGCTGTGTTTTTATGTTTCTGGAAGCAGAGAAAACTTGCTTTCGTGAGTATCTGCACAAACACACGTGTCCTGTCTTGTGCCACATGTCAGGAGAGCTAGTGCCAATAGATGACAAATTTCTCAGCTGCAGTATGTGTGTTGACTCTTATTGACTATATGTTCACACACACACACACACACACACACACACACACACACACTTTTTCTTTTCTTTTCTGTGGAATGGAGAAGGGACAGAGTGATAGCCTGTTGCCTGAGCTCAGCTTCTTCTGGATTGTCCCCGGTGGGGCAGGCAGCCTTCTAGATTGACAGATGGACCCATTGACCATGTCACCTGTTATTTACACCCTGTGTGATCTCCTCCTATTGAGTGTGGGCTGGACCTACTTGTTTGTTTCTCATCAATAGAATTCAGCAAAAATGATGATGTCATCTCCAAGGTTAGGTTATAAAAGGCTGCGGCTTCTGTCTTGCTGGTACTTTCTCTTGCCCTCTTGGTGGGTGTAGAGAGATCCATATGGGAAGGCACTCAGTTCAGTGGTCACTCAAACACCTGTGAATGGGTCCTCTTGCAGTTAAACTGGGAGATGTCTGCACCCCAAGTGGACACCTGAGAGCATCCCAGCGAGACACCCTGGGTAGAGGACTAGGATAAGTGGCCTCCAGATTCTGACCCACAGAAGCCGTGAAGTATGAGGAAATATTTGTAAGTCCTATATCGGATAAGGATGTAGTATCCAGAATGTTTAAAAAACATTAAGATACTAATTTTGTGGTAATTTGTTATGCAACACCAGATAAGTAACTCTCAAGCAATTCAACTGGGTCCCAAAGTTAACAAATTTAACAGCACAAAAACTTAGAGAAAGTGTGGATTTTCTGTCTCTCCTTGAGTTAGAACATATTTTTAACACAAATAATTCATTGATAAATTTTAGTTGTTAAAATGCAGAAGGAATGAAACAAATAATCAGAAAAAGCATGGAAAAAAATCACGTTGGTGTGTGTGTGTGTAGTTCTCAGGGCTACCGTACCCGAGTGCCACACAGCACGGCTTGAACAGATACTTGCTCTCTGGCAGTTCTGGAACCTGGACGTCTGAACTCAGTGCTTGTAAGGAGGCTGTGGATCCTCCAGAAACCCACAGGGGAGTCTTTTCTCACCCCTTCCAGCATCTGGTGTGTGCTGGCAATTGGGGCTCCCTGGGTTGTTGGCAGGGTGTAGCTCTGCCCTCCCTGTCGGTGACATCCTGCCCACTTACCCAGGTCTGCAAGTGACTCTCTTCTTATAAGGACAGAGACACTCTGGACCAGGCCCCCTAATGGCTGCTTGTTAACCTGTATCAAGCCCAGAGAGGGACGGGCCACTCTCAGGCCCTCCAGGAACTGCTAAGCCAGGAACACCTTTCAACTTCCAGCATGTGCCAGCAGGAAAAGGTGGCCAGAGCTGCATTCTGGTAGTCACACGGGTGGGGTCACAGCTGTGCCTCCACTCTGTGCCCACTGTACATTGGCCAGCTGTCCCCTGAGTGCTGGACTGAGTTTCTTTAAGGCAGACCTCCTCAAGGCTCAAGATCCAAGTTGCAGCTCAAGATTGTGCGAAGCTGGCCTGAGAGCGGGACTTGAAGGGCGACCGTTTCGCTCCTCACATTGCTGTTACTTTCATTTTCAGATGGTCTTAACCAGGGGCAGATTTTAGCCAAGGACAGCACTTAGCTCCAGTGCTCTTTCCTGGGAATGTCAGGACTCAGGCCGTTATAATTGAAGTTTGGATGAAGTCAATTCTTCTTGACATTGTTGAAAAAATCCTGCATATCTATGAAAGGCCGGGGCCGGTGTCCGTCTGGTGACCCGCAGGATGGAACGATGGGTGATAAATACCTCTTTACCAGAGAGAGCACTCAGAAAGTTCAGGTCTGTGTGAAAAATAGAGACCTCCATGGGATCTGTGGGGAAAATACATTGCAGAGGGAGCACGTGCGACGGATCCCGGGGAAGGTGGCCACAGACGGGGACAGCGGGGACCGGAGAGCTGGTGCCTGTGTGCCTGGCCCCTGCCATGGTGCTGTGATGTTCTCTGATTCCATGGGACTCGAGGGAGTCCCTTGTAGCAGAACTACTTCTAAGGAAGCAGAAGTAATGTGACCCGAAGCCTCAAGCTCAGCCAAGGTGTCCAGAGGACTCAGACCCTCACCAGTGCCACGTTTCCTAAAAATACTCATCTAAGCCTGCCAGGTCCGTCCTTTCCTTCTTACCAAACTGCAGTCTCTTGCCCCTCCTGGCCGCGAGGTGCTCCTGAGGCGCATCCTGAGGGCATGTGTCAGAACAGGGTTAGATTTGGAGGTACAGGGAGGTGGGCTGTGTCAGGTTCGCAGCAACATGGGTGAGGTATCAATTTAGAAAAGGTGAATCACGTGCTCACTGGGCAGCTGCGACCCGCCTGGGTGTTCACACTGAGAGTCAGCTCCACCTGCTTCCTGTGGTGCTTGCTCAAGGGTGGCCGAGTGGCATGACACAGTGGTCCCCTCCCCTGCACTATCGACTTCTGAGTTTCAATTACCTATAGCCAAGGCACAAAAAATATCAAAGGTAAAATTCCAGAAATAAACAATCCCTCAGTTTTAACCTGAGCACTCTTCCCATTGCATGAGGCATCTGTGCATCTGCTTCCCTGGCCATCCAGCTCATCTGCGATGCCCAGGACCTGCCTGTTAGTCACTCGGGGTCATCAGAGTGCCACAGTACTACAGGGCTGTGTCTTGGTGACCTTTCCACAGAAGCCTGCAATGCCCACTGTGCTTATGTCCACACCACCTCGTCCCCTCTGCAGGCCTCACAGCCTTTCAGCCTTCACTAGAGGGACTGAGAGACCACGAGGTCTTGGAACTGTTATTGCATCTAATTATCGTCGTTCACCTCTTGAGTGTGTCATTTAGACACTGAACTTCCCCATAGGTGTGTAGATCTAGGAAAACAGCACACACAGCCGTCGCGCTCTCTGGCTTCCCCATCCACACCGGCTCTTAGAATGCAGCCCTGGCTGAGGGGCCGCTCCAGCAGAAGTTATCCGATTACCAACAACGAGCAGGCAAGGCCTTGCGGCTGCTTCTTGGCATGATTTAAGGGAATGGGGCTTCTACCCGTCCCTCTTCCACCTGGCTCATTCCCACCCTTCTTCCCTAGTTGGTTATCCAAAGTTCAGGCCATGAGGCCCACTTTCCTGGGCCTCATGGGCTCCTAGCCCCAAGCCTTTGCAAACTATTGGGAATCTCTTGAGTTTTGAGAGTCCATGCCTTTGGGTGGCTTCTAGAGGTATTTCCTCAAATATCACCCCATCGCCTCTGTCCTTCCCATCCTGATTGCTAGAATTCATTGAGCATGCATTATTTCCAGGCGTTCTGACACTTGCATGACACTGAATACTTACCAGAAATCCTGTGTGAGAGGTCTTGTTTCCTTTCGTATTTTTGAAAATGGAAAGAAACCAAAAGTTCAGAGACATTGTATGACATGTCCAAAGTCACACAGCAAGTGGGTATTTACAAAATAGCATTTTAAAAGTCAGGAGCAAGAAGTAAACAAACAAAGCTGAAGCCCCCAAATCCAAGGCAGGGCTGCTCTTCTGTGAAAGGAAACCAGATGCTTTCACTGCTTTTGTGTTCTCCAAGAGGGAGGGGAACGAGACCGGCTCAGAGTCTATGAGGTCTGCAGATGGGGCTCGTGGTGCTATTGGTAGTTGGCATTCCCGGGTGCTTTGGGAAAAGTAATGAAGTGACTATCCAGTATGTGCTTTTAATATCAAAAATTGGAAATGTCTTCATATCCACAAATAAGAGACTTGACAAAGATCTAGTCACGCAGTCCAGCCATGATAGTCTAAATATGAGGTGTGTCCCCCGAGCTCCCGTGTGAATGCTGGCAGGCTCTAAGGCGAAGTGATCAGATTAAGTGAGCTGTAATCGAAGTGGACCCATCCATTTGGTATATTAATAATCTGAAAGGACTGCTGTGCTGGGTGATTGCTGTGGGCAGGTGGGGTGTGGCTGCAGGAGAAGGGTCACTGGGATGTGCCCTTGGGAAAGGTCTTGTCCCCCAGTTCCTCCCTCTCTGCTCTTGGCTGTCATGTCCTGAACTGTTTTCCTCCACCACCTTCTTCCACCAAGATGTGCTGCCTCGCCTCCGACCCCTGAGCAGTGGAGGTGGATGAGCATGGATTAACTCCTCCCAAACTGTGAGCCAGGTATATCTTTCTTCCTTTAAGTTGTTCTGGCAGGTAACACACCAACCATCCAATTAAATGTATTGATGAAATACGATACACTAGTGATCATGAACCAGAGCGACTCCTACTAATACTAATCCCAGCAAATCACACAAACGGAACTCTGGGGGAAGTTGCGTCTGTTCTGTGTCATGTGCGCACTTTACATACCTGTG
Organism: Urocitellus parryii; assembly: GCF_045843805.1. Taxonomy (NCBI): domain Eukaryota; kingdom Metazoa; phylum Chordata; class Mammalia; order Rodentia; family Sciuridae; genus Urocitellus; species Urocitellus parryii. The sequence goes on along the minus strand of NC_135531.1, from coordinate 162,100,435 downwards.
TCATTCTGTCCACAGTTTTAATTTGCAATAACAATATTGCTGGAGAATGCATAAAATGCAGAAAAATGTAGACATTAGAGGTGTCCAGTGTGTCTGCTGCTGCTGACCATGGTGACAGTGTTTCCCGGTAGGAGGTGAGGACGTGACATAATGGGAATGGCTATTCAGGGGGCTCCACTTTCTTGGTCATGTTTTCTTTATGAATTTCAGTCTACTCACCTGTCTGTTATATCTTGATAGCTTGTGACGTGTCTTATTAAATAGTTTGAATAATATTGAAAAGAAAACTTCTCTGCTTCAGAATTTGAAGGCTCCTGTTTACTCATCCGAAGTTTCCACTGCTGGAAGGTAGGCTGGTGCCTCTTGCAGTTTTGATTATTTTATTCTTCAAACTTAATTATTTTGCAGTGCAGGGGATGGGACTCAGAGCCTTGAGTGCTGGGAAAAACTCTGCCACTGAGCTGCCCTCAGCTCACTTTGGGTTATTTTATGAGCTCTGTTGCTATTTTCCCTACTCTGGGGACTGCCAGAAGCACCATTGTTGTGAAATTCCCCAATTTTAGCAATTTTGGTATGGTTTTTTTTTTCCTAGCTTCATTTTTGAGCCCTTTTCAGCATGGAGTATGGAAACATGGACCCTAATTTCCATTGAAATGGGAAATGTGAATGTGCTCTTTGTGTTCTTCCTTTTTTTCTCTGTTCTCGTTTTCTTGAATCATTGTTATTTGATGGATTTCCTGGGCTAATTCTTACATTTTATATAATTTCTCTCCATTTTTAAACTCATCTTGAAACTCTCTTAGTAAATGGCAAAATGATTCCCCCTTGATTTTCTCTCATCATGACGCTGTTCACCCCCCCAACCCTCCCCCCACCTGGGCTTCTTGGTGTACACTCTTCTTTTCCTCCTCCTCCTTCCCTCCCCGTCCGTCCCTCCTCCCCCTCCTCCTCTCAGCCTCCCCCTTCTCTTTCTTCTCTTCCTTCTGGTCCTCATGCTCATCTTCTTGTCTGCATAGCTCTCATCCGACATCTGGATGTCCTTGGCAGGTGTTTGTACTGAGGAGGGTTCAAGAAGGCGCCTGGTGAAGGTCGCGGGAGTGAAAGGCCAGTGTCAGCATGAGCAACTCTTCTCACGGCCTCTGAACCCCGAGGGTCACCGAGACCCTTTCAGGGGCACCAGTGCCATCTTCATAATAACCCCAGGGATCAGTAGCCGTTTTCATTGTGCTGACTGCAAAACAGGGGAGGAACCATGGTTCACTTTTGTGTCACCTAGTCTGGGCCACTGGGTGCCCGGGTATTTGGTCAAACATCACTCTGGCTGTTTCTGTCAGGGTATTTTGGATGAGATTAAGATTTAAATCTGTGTGTGTGTGTGTGTGTGTGTGTGTGTGTTGTATGTGTGTTAAAAGGTAAACAGTATGAAACTGATCCTCTAAACCCATTTTTAAGCATCTCTCCGTCCCCTCCACCAGCCTGGAACTGTCCCTCTAGCTCCACTCCTGGGAGTTTGGGTTAGGCGCCTCCTGTAGGTGGCGCTGTGCACTGTCGCCCTTCCATGAGGAACACCTTTCACTAAGCACAATGTCCTTAAGGCTTCCCCGTGCTGTAGCAGGTGTCACAAGTTTCTTTTTAAGGTCAAGTAACTTTTCACCATCTGCCGATTCCTCTTTATATATTTGTCCACGGGTGGGCTTTCATGTTGGTGGCACCCTTGGCTGTTGTGGTGATGTGGCAGCATGAGAGGCAGAACATGTATTTTGAGCTCCATTTCTGATCACTCTGGCTGTGTGCCCAGAGATGGGATCCCTGGACCACGTGAGAATTCTAGGTTGTAGTGTTCTGAGCAGCTTCCACCTGTCTCCCGTGGCCTCTGTGCCATTTTATCTTCCAGCAGCAGTGCACACGGGCTCTGGTTTCCCACGCCTTCACCCACATGTGCATTTTCTGTTTCTGTTTGGCCAGGGCCATCCTCACAGTGCCACATGGCATCCCACTGCAGTTCTCATACGTTCTCCTGATGGTAAATGATGCTGAGCATCCTTTCATATACCTGCTGGTCCTGTGGGTCATTAGTGGATCTTCTTGGAAGGAATGTCTGTTCAAGTCCATATATATGTGTATCTCTCTCTCTCTCACACACATATACATACACACATACACACACACACACACACACACACACACACACACACGGTTATTGAGTTGTAGGTGTTCCCTGCATGCTTTTGGATATTAACCCTTTGTTTGACATATGGTCTGAAAATATTTTCTCCTGTTCCACGATTGCAGTTTCCTCGATTATGTCCTGTTTGCTTTTTTGCTTGATGTATTTCCATGCATGTGTTTTTGCATATGCTGTCTTGTGCTTTTGGTGTCATATCCAAGAAATCTTTGACCAAACCAATTTTAGGAAGTCTTTCCCGTGTTTTCTTCTAGGAGCTTCACAGCTTGGGGGTCTTGTGTCAAAGTCTGGGTTCCTTTCGTGTTGAATTTCATGTGCGGTCCAGGCCCCATTGGATTTCCTTGCATGGGGGACACTCATGCATCACTCAATGAAGAGACCATCCTCTCCTCCTTACCTGGTCTTGCCTCTCGCTGAAGGTAGTTAGCTGAGCACACGTGGGCTTCTCTCGGTGCCCTCCATCTCTGCCCCTGCCGTTTGGACATCCGTCATGACAGCACGGCCATGTTACTTTGATCATGCCGTTTGGTAATAGGTCATGAAGTCGGGAAGCCAGGGCCTCCAGCCGTGCTCTTCTTTTTCAAGATTGTTTGGGCTGCTCAGTTTTTTGTGGTTCCATGGAAACTTTAGGGCTGTTTCTTCTACTTTTTGCAAAAATGCCTTTGGGTGGGATTTTGACATGAATCACACCAGATCATAGTGTGCTCTGGGTGGAATATGGATACTTGAGGGTATTGTCATATAAAATCATGTTGTTTACAAACAGAAGTAACTTTGCTTTTTCCTTTCCAACTCCACTTTCTTTTACTTCTGCTCCTTGCCTGACTGGTGTGGCCAAGATTCCCAGTACTGTGTGGGAGAGAACTGGCGAGAGTGTCTATCCAGGCCAGGTTGCTGATTTTAGAGAAGTTGGGTGTGATGCTGGTGTGGGCTGTTTGCACGTGCCCCCAAGCTGAGGCAGTTTCCTTCTACTGCTAATGTGCTGGGTGTCTCTATCACGAAGGCTACTAATTTCCTTCTCTTGTCTGATTGCTGTGGCTGGAGTTTCAAGGACTATGTTTAACATTCTCAAATGCTTTTTCTGTACGTATTCAGGTAATCATGTGATATTATCCTTCCTTTCACCCACATGGTCACATTGATTTGCCTGTGTCCAACTCTTTTTGCATCCCACCTGGTCAATTTGATCACATCTACAATTCTACACTTGATCATGGTGCACTATTTTACAGTGTGTTTTGCCAATATTTTATTAAGAATTTTTGCATCAATAACATTGGCTTAAAATTTTCTCTCCTTGATGTGTCTTTGCCTGGTTTTGTGTCAGGACGATACTGCTTTCATAGAATGAGTTTGACAGTGTTCCCTCCTTTACTATTTCATGGAATAATTTGAGGCAGATTGGTATCAGTCCTGCCTTAAAAGTCTGGTGGAACTTGTCTGAGAACTGTCCAGTCCTGGGCTTTTCTTCATTGGAAGGCTTTTCATAGCTGCCTCAATTTCATTTCTTGGTATTGACCTGTTAAAGTTTTCTATATCCTCATGGCTCAAGTTGGGTAGGTCATATGTCTCTAGAAGTTTGTCAATATCTTTGAGATTTTCTAGTTTATTGGAGAAAAAAAATTCGAAATGGTTTCTGTGGAATCTCTGGATTTTAGTAATGTCTCTGTGTTATTTCCTTTTTCAAGTCTAATTTTGTTAATTTGAATGTTTTGCCTTTATTTTTGTTAGTTTGGTGAAGGGTTTACCAATTTCAATAATCTTTTTGAAAAAACAACTCTTTTTTTAAAAATTTTTTTTAATATTTATTTTTTAGTTCTCGGCAGACACAACATCTTTGTTTGTATGTGGTGCTGAGGATCGAACCTGGGCTGCACGCATGCCAGGCGAGCGTGCTACCGCTTGAGCCACATCCCCAGCCTGAAAAAACAACTCTTTTTCTTTTCATCGATATTTTGTATGGGGTTTTGTTCTCAATTTCATTGATTTTGGCTCTGATTTTAATTATTTCCTCTCTTCTACTGATTTTGCTTTTGACATGTTCTTCTTTTTATAGGACCTTGAGATGTAATGTTAAACTATTTATTTGCTATCTTCCTGTTCTTTTTCAAGGGAAGAAGATTGAACTCAGGAGCACTGGACTCCTGAGTCACATCCCCAGCCCTATTTTGTATTTTCTTTAGAGTCAGGGTCTCACTCAGTTGCTAAGTGCCTTGCTTTTGCTGAGGCTGGCTTTGAACTTGCCATCCTCTTGCCTCAGTCTCCCAAGCTGCTGGAATCACAGGTGTGTGACACCACACCCAGCTTCTATTAATTTATGAGATCAATGCTATGAATTTTTCTGTTAGAACTGCCTTCATGCTATTCCAGAGATTTTGATATGATGTATCACTATTCTCACTCACTTCTAAGAAGTTCTTCTTTCTTCCCTGATTCATTTCTTCTATTCATCATTCAAAAGCACATTATTTAATCTCTGTTTTGTCTTCTAAACCTGAAAAATCTGTCTTCAGAGTGGTCTAATCTATTGGTGATACTTTCCATTGAATTTTAAATTTGCTTTATCGATGGTTTCATTTCCAGGGTTTCCATTTTGGTTCTTTTTCAGAATCTCTCTCTAATGAAGTGATACTTTTACTTCCTGTATTTTCTCTCTAATTTCACTCATTATGTCTTCTTTAGCTCAGGTAACATTTTAACTATGAACTTTCCAAATTCTTTCTCTGGCGTTTTCTCCACTGTAGTGTTGATGGAGTTAGTTGTTGACTGATCGAGGGCTGCTTGGGGGTGACTTGTTTTGTTGCTTTTTCATATTGTTTGTATGTCTACCAATCTGTTAGGATGATTATCACTTCTTCTTCTTTTTTTTTTCTTTTTAAGTAAGGGAATATTTTGTGAGCTTGTTTCTCTTAAAAGCCCTGGATGGGATGACTATCCGGATATTGATATTCTAAGTTGATGTGTGACCTCTGCTGATCCCAATATCAAAACCACTTTGAGAGATTCCACTGAGCCCTATTTACTACAACATTTCAGAGCTAAGCCTCTTTCTCTTAAACTTCATGAAAACCAAAAAACCTTGTGGATATTATTCTCCACGGTTCCCCAAATCCAGGTATAAACTTGTCATAAAGTACTGGAATGGGTTGAAAAATTAGTTATTAAATTTAGTAAAATTGCTCTAACATTAAATGAAGGCAAAAAGTGGGGGGAGGAGAAATATTGGGCAAAAAAGAGAGGAAAAATAAAAGAAAATATGGGAAAGAATAATATGCACCAAGGTAGAAATGAGAAATAGATGGATGGGGGTATTTGAGGGTGAATGGAGAGTAAGAGGAGTAAGTAGAAACTAAAGATAGAAAAATAGATTTATTCCAGTTAATGTTTCAAACCATTAGAAGAAATGCATTCAGATGGATTGAAGGTACAATGTTGGCTATTAGGTAACAACTCTCACATTAAAGAGTCATTTATATGATCAAAGTTGATGTTGTGGTTATTTATAGTAGGCCAACCCATGGTCTTTTAAGCTGTGATTTACTGAAAAAATATTTTCCATTCCTTCACATTTATCATATGTATGTCCTTATATCTAAAGTGAGTCTCTGGTTGATAGCATGTAGTAGCCAGGATCTTGTTTTTATTTGTTCAGACACTTTTCAATGGCTTACACTCAAAGCAATTGCTGAAAAGGATGGCTTTACTGTTACTCTTTGGTGATTTTCTGTTTTGTGGCTTTTGAGGTTCTGCTTGGTTCTCTGAGACTCCTAGTTTTCTGGAGTATGTCAGGTTCTGTCAGTGTTCCTAGCCAGGCCATAGAGCAGCTGGTCATGTGAACGGCACCCCCAAACACTATAATATTCAATGCATGAGACACTCACTCTTCTCTTTCTGTCCACCCCAAGAGAGAGGTCAGCAAGAAGTAGTGGCTTAGTCTTAGTCTTATCTACGGATGCTCCTCTGGACCAGGAGCAAGTTGCCCAACTCTGTTTTGTGCTCAGTGCTTCCTGGGCACCTAGAAAATGCCAGCTCCTATCAGGACTTCATGACATGGAGACACAGACCAATTTCTTGAGCAGCTCTTTCAAAAGTTTGTATTTGACACATACTCTGACTCTTCCTCTCTGCAAGGAGAAACCAGGAATCTAGGATTTCTCCTTGCTTATTCTGCAACAAACTTCGGGATGAGCCTGAGATTAGTTAGCATGTGCTTGCTCCAAACCTCACCCTTGTTTTCAGCAGTCTCCAACCTGTCAGCCTTTCCTGTCACTGCTTAGATTCAGGCAAGATAGAATCTTGTCCCCATGGCAGACCCTCTGGAAAAACCAGAGCACTGGACATAGGATCCATTCTTCCCTTTCTCTGTTCAGGGAGGAGTCTGGAGCTGAGAGTTTTCTCCCCACGCCTGATGAGCTGCGGGAAGGGCTCTTGCAGACAAGTGGTGTGGATATTTCTACCAGTTCCAATATGGTTAGTTTGGGGCTTTCCGGGGGCAGAGGCCTCTTAACTGGCTTCTGAATTTCTGCAAAAGGAGTTTGTGTATTTATTGTTGATCTGGTATCTCTGTCTGGGGCAGCAGAGTCTGAGGCATCTTATTCTGCTATCTTCTTGGCCTAAATTAGTAACTCTGAGCAAAGAAGTTTATTTTAAAAAATGTGGCTGGCCCCATTCAGTCACTTGGGAGCCTGAATTGAGCACAAAGTTCCGTCTCCCCACATCTTCAGCAGACTGCCTTTGGGGCTTCATCTGCAATAGCCGTTTTTTTTTTCCTGGTTCGATGGCAGACTGCCCTGAGACAGGAACTGCAACATTTGTCCCCTGGGGCTCCAGCCTGCTGGCTGACCCTGCAGATTTTAGACTTGCCATAAACATGTGAGCCAATTCCTCTCAATAAATCTCTTGATATATGCGCACAGACACACACACTCTCTCTCACACACACATTCTCTCTCACACACACATACACTTACACACACAGAGTTGCTAAGGTGAACCTGGAGTCATGCAGTGGGTAAAACTGGTGCAATTAAAGGCGGCAGCAGCACCACATTGTACTAATGCTTTCAAATTCTTCACTGCCACACACTCAAAATAAAAATGAAATGACACTTTTACCTAAGAATGTTCTTCGGGAAAGAGAAAAAAATATGGATTTTATCAAATCTTCACCTTTGTGCATTTCATCTTTTTAATACTCTGAGTAGCTGAGTAGCCACAGCTCTTTCAAGTGTCTTGAGGAGAAGCACTTTGGGGATGAAGGTGCAAACTGAGATGGCTACTTTTTCTAGGAACACCATCTTTTTTTTTTTTTTTTTTTTTTTTTTTTTTTTTGCAAAGAATGACTGCGGAAAAGCTATGTTCATCCAGACTTAGGTTTTGACAGACTTTATCTCAGAAATGAATGAAGTGAGCTTGTCTCTTGAAGCAAAATAACTGACAGCATTTTTTTTCCCAATGATGAAATTCAAAGATTTAAAGCAACAGTTAAAATTTTGTAACCTGTCTGTTGATGTGAATTTGTCATCCTCCTAGTAGTTCTTAGACTTTTCAAATGAATCCAGCCATGATAATGATGGATGTGACACTCTGACATTGTAAAACCAAATGTGGAAGAATTTGATTTTTTTTCAAAGGGGCTGTCAGAGGGACAAGATTCTGGAAGGGCCACATAATTCAAGGAACCCACACAAGAGCAGGCTTTGGTAGGAAGACCCATTCAGGGTGCCACAGAAAATGATGGATTCTAACACAAGAGAAGACAAAAGTCCCTGGAACATTATAGAATACGACTTGTATGATTAATGAAAATAAAATACCTCATGGCTCAATAAAAACAAATATGAATCTCAGCAATAGGATTTCAGATTTCTCACTGTCATGGCCACCAACCACTGAGAAACTATTATTTGTACACTTTTGATATAGTACCAAAGAAGAACATCTGTAAGTCTTTGAAAGACCACTGAAGTCCTCCTTCCTTTTCCAGCTAATAGCTCTGTGGTCTCCACACCCCTCAACCCAACAACACAGCACAATACAACAAATGCAGAAGCAAATAGAAACATCCACTTTTAGGTGTTAAGCCAAAACTTTAAGAGACTTGTAAATTTTAAGGCAATGCCACTCTTTCCACTGATTTTTTTCTTTCTTTTGGATAAATGTCATTTGTAATAGAAACATTATTTATGCACACAGTGGGCTTGTTATTTTAAATCAAGTTAACAAGTAAGACAATTTTGGCTTTACAACCCACATAGACGAAAGCTCTTGGGGTCCTTAGAAGGAGTCTGGAGGCCCAGTGTGCTGTAAGGTGACCCCCCCCCCCCCGGGGCTACTTCTTCAGGGTCCCAGCTGTTGTGTCCTGTGTCTTGTCCTGGGCAGTGTGGTATGGGATCACATTTCCTCCCCACATTTTTATTCTTTCCCTGCCTTTGCTGTGTCCTTTGGGAGAGGGCATATCCTTGCCTTTCTGAAGCTGTCCTTGGTCATAGATTTGCACTGGCCCCTGGGGTTGATGCAGATGTGAGAAGAGCAGAGTTTTTAAATGTGCTTGTGTGTCACGCAGCTTGCCCTCTTGCCCTCTGTTACCCACCATAAAAGCCTGAGCCATGTAGCCACTGGCCCCGCAGGAGTAGCTCCTTGGAGAAGACCCTCTCCTGCCTGCTGTCTGAAGCTGGGGGGAACCCAGTTGAGATGAGAAAATTTTACTTTCTAGAGAGATCTTTCCCTCCTATTTTTTGTCACTTTGTTGGCCCCAAATCTCTCTCATTGGCCAGTCCAACTTCTAACGTACAGGGACATTGCCAGCCCATCCCTGTCTCCTGGGTTGCCAACCCTCCCATCACGCCCATCATCTTCCCATCCCAGAGTCTTTCATGAGCCTTTGTGTCTCTGAGCCCTACATGCTATTCCTCTGCCTTAACCCACTTTTCCTCCTTTACTTGTGCCCAGGACTCAGCTCTGAAATTGGAGCCAATATGGTGAGGATTCTCTAAGGAGTTCTTTCTCTGTGATGTCATAGCTTTGCCCATAAAGCTGTGCTCTGCCATTTGCCACGACGGAGAGTGTACTTGCGCCTAGGTCCCTCCTCCACAGATGGCAAACTCCCTGAGAGCTGGGCTCTGCTGCTTCTCTGATCTTCAGTACCCGCTGCAGTGCAATGACAAGGAAGACTGGTGGTGCCCTAGGCTGGAGCCAGCCATGGAACCCACCCCTCGCGTGCTCCAGGCCAACCTGGGAACAGGGAGACAGAATGGCATTGGGGAAAAGATGGCCCAAGAGAGCCTGCAGCCCTGCAGGCAGTGAGCTCAGTCAAGTTCAGAAAGAGCTTCCTCGACTCCCAGAAGCAGCCGAGGAGGGAGCAGCGGAAGCAGGAGTCCTCTTGGTTCCTGACAGATTTCATTTCTCAGGGCCTCTAGTAAACTTCCCCTCTTTTGAAAGTGGCCAGAGTTTTTCTTCTTTATTTTTTTATTTTTTTTTTTAATATTTATTTACTTATTTAGTTAGTTAGTTTTTAGCGGACACAACATCTTTATTTGTATGTGGTGCTGAGGATCGAACCCAGGCTGCACACATGCCAGGCGAGCGCGCTACCGCTTGAGCCACATCCCCAGCCCCAGTTTTTCTTCTTTATAACCAGGGATAGTTGTAAACTAGTTTAAAAATAAAGTTTCTTCTTCCTTTCTGTATTTTCCAAACAGTCTTCAATGAGCATAGGTAGTTTTTAATCAGGAAATTTTAAAAAAAGTATGTTTGTAATCCCAGCTACTCATGAGCCCGAGACAGGAGGATTCCAAGTTCGAGGCCAGCCTGGGCAACTTTGTGAGACCCCGTCCCAAAATGCTGCTCGGTGGTAGAGTATCCCTGGGTTAAATTCTCAGTTACTGTAAAAATAAGTAAATGAATAAATATGAAAAGAAAAGCAGAAGAAGGTCTACTTGGTTGCAAATAGCAGTCGAGGAGGTGAGGATGGGCTGGGAGTCCTCCGTGGGTTGGGTTCTGTGTGGACTTGGAACCCAAAGGGACAGCAATGGGAGGTGACAGCCACAGGACCCACTGAGGCCGGAGGGATGGGAGCAGCTGCAGGGACAGTCTCTGGTGCCAAGTCAGGCAGGGCCCTGGGAACCTCTCAGATCCCGTGGGCTAGAGGAGCATTGAGCTGCTTCTCCCTTTTCCAGGGTCTTGGAGGTGTGGTGACGAGATGACGGGGTGCTGGCAGTCACTGTGTGGGTGCAGGTGGGCTGTCACAGCCTCAGTGCTGGTGGGCATGTGGAGTCCAGAGAGTACCCTGTGGTGGTCAAGCCTGCGGTGGCTTGATTGTCCCCACCAAAGCTCACATGCAAATTTAGTCTTATTGTGAGGGAGTGAGAGGTGGTGCTGCTTGGGGCTCTGCCCCCAGGGGGAATGGGTCAGTCCATTAATGGACCAGCAGTGTTATGGTTTGAATCTCAAGTGCCCCCCAGAAGGCTTGGTCCCCAGTGCAGCAGTGCTCAGGGTGGGGCTTTTGGGAAGTGACAGTGTCCTGAGGGTCTTGACATCCACAGAGGATTGATCCTCAGAGAGAGTCAAAGCTGAGTGGGTTATTTAGAGGTGGTAGAAACCACAGGAGGTTGAGCTGAGTCGGAGGAAATAGGCCACTGCCTGAGCCGGGGAGGATACCTGGTCCTGGCCCCTTCCTGGCTCTCTCCTCCCTCTGCTTCCCAGATGCCGTGAGCTGTTTGGTGACAGTGGCAAAATGTTGACCTCACAGTGGATGGATGGGTTATCTGGAATGGTCTGTTAGCAAAACACAGTTTGAATCTGTGTTATCATGGGATGCCCTGGGCCACCTCTACAGAGTCCCCACCGGCAAGAAGGCCCCCCGACACCAAATGTGGCCCCTTAACCTTGGACCTTCATAACTGTGGCAGAATGAACCTTTATTCTTTATAAGTTACCCAGTCTGCAGCATTCCGTTTTAGTAACAGAAGATGGACTAAGATACCCTCCAAAATTCATGGAGCCTCAGAATGTGGCCATATTCGAAAACAAGGTCTTTGCAGATGTGACAAAGGCAAGGATCCTGATGAGATCACACCCAAAGGGTCGTTCCTCTCCTGCAGTCAGCTGGGAATTTTTTTCTGTCCTGATACTAGAACAGAGATGCAGAGACAAGGCCATTTGCTGATGGGGACAGAGGCTGGGCTGGTGTCCCACAAAGCGAGGAGCTCCTGGCACCATCAGCGGTGGGAGGGGCCTGGGATTGGATTGTCCCCAGAGGTCTCAGAGGGATATGGCCCTGTTGACACCTCATTTTGGCCTTCTGGACTTCAAAGCTATGAGAAGATACATTTCTTATGGCAGCCCAAGGACACCACTGTAGAGCCAGGAAGAATCCTCACTCCTCTTGTTTGTTCCTTTCTTTCGAGTTGTTCTTCATTTCGAGTTGTTCTTCCGCCCCTTGCAGGACTCCTGACTCACAAAGCAGTGAAGCTCACAGTAATGGAGTAGGACACACACAGAGCCAGAGATCCAAGTGGGCGACCTTAGCAGCAGGATGGTCAGGAGGACTCCTTGGGTCTCCGGGAACAAGAGGGGTCACCTGCAGCTCCTTCATGTGGGAGATGGAGAGGGAGCGCCTGGGAGTGGGGGACACTGGGTGAATGTCCTCTCTCCAGTTCCCAAGAAATCCATTTCTTCTTCAGTACTGAGGATTGAACTCAGGGTGCTTCACCTCCGAGCTACACCCTCAGTCTGTTTTTTCTTTCCTTAGAAAGGGTCTCACTAAGTTGCTGAAGCCTTGAACTGTGATCCTCTGTGCTCACAGGTGTGTGCACCTCCACACCCACCCACGATCCATGCTCTCACGAAGCTGCATGAGTCTTCATGTCTGCCCCATGGACGTCACCCTGAGGAGTGAGAGGCTGCGTCACCCTTGTGACGGTCCAAGTTTCCACGGGAAGAAACTCACAGGCGTGACTTGTCTGGGCACTGTCACTCTAAGGCCAGCTAGACCCCGGTGGGAAAGGGGACACAGTGGAATCCCTTTCTAATTGCTCCCATCTCCTAGGCCACTGCCGTGCAGCAGAAATGTCACACGAGCCACAGGTATTATTTCAAATCTTTTGGCAGCCACGTGGAAAAGAAAAAGAAATAGGCAAAATAAATTTTATAATATATGTATTATTATGAATCCCACCATATGCTCATCCCAATGCACAGTCAGTACAGAACTTATCGATGGATGTGGTCCATTGCTTCTTTGCCCGGGTCTCAGTCCCCAGGGCTCAGTCCTGTGTGGCCTCTGCACCAGCCCTGGGTCCGGGGTGGACTTAGGAGCCGTACGCGAAGCCCACACCCTCTCCTTCTGCAGCCGGGTTCCAGGAGCCCTCTCTCCACTCGGATCTGCCTGTCACCCACATTTCTCTGTCAAGCCTGAGCACCCCACCCTTTAAAAATAACATCTCAAATCATTCTCTTGATGTGGCATGAGATTTCTGAGCTATGATTCACTTTAGGTTTCAGTGAGGCTTAAGTGCTTTAATTTATTTTTATATAGGCCTGGGAGAAAAGTCAAGCAGCTCAATAGAAAAATGTGCAAAGGATATTATCAAGCAATTTACAGGCAGGAGACACATCTAAGCCTCATCAAGAAAAAATGTCCAGACTCACTAATGGTCGGGGACATAAAAGTCAAGGCGGTGCCCCTGGAATGGACGGGTGGGAGGGGTGTTGCAACAGCTCCTCTGGAGAGCAGTTTGACAGTGTCACCTGTGGCCAGCAGGGGTCTAGGGGGTCTTCCCTGGACAGCTGCCTCCTGTGAGCAACAAGGAGGGGCATCATCTGGAGCAGAGGATGTCTGAAATTGCCTGTCACACAACAGGTTAACATATAAGTCACACTAAGGACAATGACATACCCGTTTAAAAGAATGGGACGGAGCCGTGTGGACGCATACGAAGTCATGTGCTGAGAGTGGAAACAGGGGCTGGAGGACAACAGAGGGAGCTGGCACGCGGGGTCAATGCATCTCACAGAACGCTAATGTGCCCACGGGTGCCCGCATGTGTGTCTGTGGTGATGCAAAGTTCACGGAAGGAACATTCCAAATTGAGGACAGCAGGTACGTCTGGGGAAACTCAGAGGAGACGGGGTTTAATAAACATGGTGTTCAGAAATGACATCAGTTCTGTCTGTCTCTTAAAATTATTTGGGGGGAACAATAGACGTGTATTGTTGAATTGAAAATCAGTGGAGAAGATGGGCACAGGAGGATCCCTGCTCTTCCTTCTCCTGGGGCCGTGGGCTCTCACTCCATTGCACCCTGCTTGCTGAGCCTGGGAAGGGTCTGGGCACTGGCTGACTCATGGAATGACATTGGACACATTGCTTTTCATCTCAGGCCTCCAAAATCTGTAAAATAAGATTGTTCCAAAGAATGCACTCTTAGGACCACACCTAGAGTCAAACAGTGAAGCACCCTGCTGTTGGTGGAGAGAGCTCGCCTGCTCGAGACTCCCTGTCAGACACCGATCCAGAGACCATCTCTTCAAGATGAGCTTGGCCAAACTTTACACAGCAGCTATTTCACCATTAAAGAGTGTCACGGAGGAGGAGACTCAAAACAGACAAGACGTAAGAGGCTCAGTGCTCCTTGGAAATGCCATCAGTGTCCAATGTCACATTGTTGGCTCGTGACCGACTTTCCCGAGAGATCAAGGACCGCTACTGGAACAGTTGAGCACGGATCTCAGAAGGAACAGTTGGAGGTGAGACAGGACCACGCATGCCAGCCACAGGCTTTTCTTTATAACCGGGTAGAGTGTGTTCAAATTTGTGCATAAATTTATTCATTTGGCAAATACCAAGTGCCTACGAGTCAGCTGAAGTCCCTGTCCTCGTGTAGTTCAACGTCCACTCGTGGCATGTTTCTAAAGAACATCAAAGCTGCTGACATCTATTGAGCCACTCCTCATGGTTCTGGGCTGTCCAAGGGCTTCAGTGGCTCATCTCCTTGGACCCTCATGGCAACCCCATGACGAGGTGTGGTCTTGATCTCTGTTTAAGGACAAGGAAATGGAGCTCGGAGATGTGCACTCACTTCCCTAAGATGACAATCTTCCCCACAGGCCTGACTGGGGTGGGAGTTTGGATTTTCTCCCCATAATTTGATACCAAAGTCCACATCCTCAAGTAAATAAGCAAACAAGTCGAGCTGGCCCTTGGTATGTGTGAGGGGCTGGTTCCACTCCCAGCCATGGATACTCAAAGCAGCAGATGGTCAAGCCCTTTACAAAAAATGGTGTAGAATTTGCTTAGCACCTTCACAGCATATGCTCCTGTATAGGTCCTGTATATCTCGACGACTTATCCCATCTAACACGATATGTTTTAGTCGGCTTTCTGACACCAGAACAAAATGTCTGACGTAATTTACTTAAAAAGAGAAAGGGTTTATTTTGGCTCATGGTTTTGGCTGATGATTTAGAGTTCCCATTCCATGATCAGGCAGACCCATGGCTTTTAGCTGTCTGGCGGGAGTGACAGATGGCAAGGGTGGGCGGCACAAACTTCTCACCTCATGATCAGAAAGCAAAAGAAGAGGAAGGGGCTGGGGTCCCTTAATCTCCTTTAAGGTCATGTCCCCAGTGACCTGAGGAGCTCCCAGCAGGCCCATCTCTTCAAGTTTCCACCGTCTCCCAGGAGCACTGCGCTTAGCTCATGGGCCTTTGGGGGTCACCACACATCAAAATCAGGACACTAGGTAAACAATGGTCATGCTGTATTTTTAGGAGATAGTGGCAAGAAGAAAGGGTGTATTGTCACAAGATGCAGCCCTGTACACCTGGCTGCACTTGGTCTATGGCTGGATCCTCAGGTGTCGAACCCAAGGGGTGCAAGAGCCAGCCCTGGGATGGCGAATTCTGACAGGTGATGTAAGGAAAAAGAGAGGGTCGATGTGAGAAAAAAATAAAGGGTGGACTCGGGTGGCAGAATTGGATAAGGTGGTCAGGGGAAGAGCTCGCCAGAGATGCTCTCAAACTGGACACCTAGTCCTGGGGGAGCAGAAGCTTGGGCACGTGGGGGAGAGGAGCAAGATGGCCGCTGTCACATGGCTGAGCTTCACATGTGGTCCCCAGCGATGCAGGGGGCTCAGCCCGTGGCTTTCCCGGGAGGGCTCCCCAGGCAGATGCTCCTGTGAGGCCCCGCAGCCCACCGCCATCCCTCTGTTCACGTCAGATCCCTGCACACAGCTGGCCCTGTGTCCAGCACACAGTTGGCCCCATGTCTGCCCCACAGCTGGCCCCGTGTCTGGCGCACTACTTTCATCCCTCCAGTCCTGGGCTGCAGCAAGGTCACTGAACTAGGTAGGACCCCACAGATGTCACATGATCCGTTATCTCACCATCGCTCCACCCATGGGATATCACCCTCCCCCAGAGTAAACTGAAGTTAGAGGAGTGAGGGGCCTTCCCAGGGTCACCCTGAGTCCAGGGGCAGCACCCAGAGCAGGCGAGAGGCATGTGTGAGGAAGGCCTTGCCCACAGAACCACGTGGCCTTCCTTAGCCCTCCAGAGCCACGATGACACTGGTCTGGTGAGTCACACAGTGGGGACCGCCCAGCCCGGCACTGGAAACCCAAATGGGGAGAAGCCCTTCCAGAGAGCTTCGTAGCCAGCCCAGGAGAGGGCACAGGAGCTCTTCGACTAGTGTCCAACGCCCATCTACTTTGCTCAGAAGACCCCCCTGCAGGCCCAGCAAGGGCACCTTCACGCCCTTCCTGACCCCATTGGGCATGGTTTGGTGTATGCCCCGTGCGCCCCAGTGCGCAGGAAACTCCCCAGAATGACCAGAAGGGGCCATGCCAACTTACAGACCAAGAGTGAACCTTACAGTAATGATTTCCTCATACTTAGACTCCAAGAACCATATTAATTATATAACATTATATTAGGTGTTGTATTTTATGGTGTGAGCTTATGGCCCCAGGACAAATCCCATCGGGAAGCCCTTGCTTCTCTGTCCTGGCTTTAGATCCAGCCAGGGATTCAAATTTCTTGGCTCCATGGTTTCTTCCATCTTATTTCTTAACCAAGCAAGCAGAGAAATGAAGAAAGAAAACTTCTCTTACTCTTTTTTCCCTGCTGGCTGTGACCCATTTCTTGGGTTCATTTGTAGCAAAACTTGTTGGAAGACTTCTCTACCCACGGCTTCCTGTTTGTCCCCTATTTTCTCAGATACAGGCACCCAACCGGGTGTTTCTGGTGCGGTCATAGAGACTGTCTAGCCCAAGACCCTGAAGGTCACCAATTCCAACAGTCCAGCCCCACCCCTGTCTCTCCTAGACTCTTAGGAGCAAATACTTGATCCCTCTTCCCACTGACTGCAGGTTCCCCACTTGGACTTCAGATGGTCCACTCTCCTGGTGCTCCTCCGTCACACTGGTCATGCCTGGTCCCAGCGGCCAGTCCTTTCTTTTCTCTCTGACCACTCGATGTTGGATAGCTGCAGGCTGGGTCTCTATATCCTCTTCTTCTCTGTCTGCACTAGTTCCCTCAAGGACACCTTTGGATACAGTGTCTACTCCGATGACCATCACACCTGTGTCTCCAGCCCTTCTTTGGAGTGCTATTAAGCCTTGTCGTGCATGACCCACGATCCACTCAACACATCCTCTTGGATATCTGAGAGATGCCGTGGACTCCTCTGTCCAAGAGGCACCCCACACCTTCTCTCTGCCCTTTCCTGGAAGCTTCTCACACCAGCTACTCTGTCTCACCACAGAACTTCACCCTCCCAGTCGCTCAGTCTCCAGATATCAGACCCATCCTCAGTTCATCTCTGCCACATCCTAGTTCAACCTCAGCTCACCTCACTGGGTGGACCCTGCACCTTTTCCTACAGCCTGACCTCACAAGCCTGTTGGCCAAAGGACTTCATGAGCCTCCTGGAGTCCACTCTTCCCCACCAGGGCCTGCTCAACACAGCAGCCAGAGCAACTCTTTTACAATACGAATCAGGTCGCTCGCTCTCTGGTGCTCAAAGCCATGCAATAGTTCCCAGCTCCTGATCTAGTTCAGAAGAAAGGCCAGAGTCCTGACCACACCCTGCGTCCTGCTAGCTGGAACCTACACACCATGAAGCCAGGTCACTGCTTGTTCACGGGTGTCATAGAAACCAGCACAGAGTGTTCAGAGTGTTCAATGAGTACTCCTGAGTAAACAGAGACCTACAGACTCATTTCCACGATTCTACTAGACCTCTTCCATCAGAGACAAAGAGGGATATCTTGTGAGAAAGAAGCTTGTTTTTGTGCCACTGGGGATCGAGCCCAGGGGCACTCTACCACTGAGCTACACCTCAGCCATTTTTATTTTTCATTTTAAGACAGGATCTCATTAAGTTGCCCAGGCTGGCCTTGGACTTGAGATCCTCCTGCCTCAGCCTCCCGAGTCTCTGGGATTATGGTGTGTGCCACTCACTCTACCCAGCAAACCGTTTTCTAGCACGATTGAACCCATGGGTTTGGTTGCTTGGGTTTAGTTCTGGCTTCCCCACATCCTACATGCATGACCTCGGCCAGGGTCCCTAACTCTGAGACTCCATTTCTTCATCTATAACCTGTGGCTCTCAGGAGCACTTTCCTCATAGGGTAAAGTGAGGAGCTGGGTGAGGTACTTAGCACAAAGGAAGGACTAGTGACGTTACTGCTGTCTGAGTCTGTTTTCTGTTGCTATCACAGAGTACTCAAGTTTGGATAATGTGGAAAGAAAGGAGGTTTATTTTGATTCTGGAAGTCCCAAGCATGGTGCTGGCGTTTTCTTGGGTTCTGGTGAGGTCCCTGGCCGCCGTGTCAGGCTGGAGAAGCAGAAAGGGGAACTGGGAGATGGAAATACAGGAGAAAGAAAGTGGGAGCCCGGGTTGTCTGTTGGAGCCCAGATCTGTGCAGCCCGGGCAGAGTGAGGACTCTGCCCAGGGGACAAGCATCCCTCCTTCTTAGTGACCTGACTTCCCTCAAGTCCCACTGCCCCTCACACTGCCTCGACGTGAGTTCAGTGGCCAAGCCACACTAGAACCATAGCAGAGACTGTCCTTGGCCCCCCCAAGCTGTTCGAGAAGGCGCATGTTCTGACACAGCTACCCAGAGCTGGGCCAATGCACAGTTCTCCAAGAGGGTCCTGGCTTCAGGCACCAGCTCAGGTTCAGGTCCCCAAGCACTAGCACTTAGGACCCCTGGTTACAACCTGGGAGTTCCCCTTACTCCCTCGGGCTGAGCACTCATTAGAAATGCTCACAGAAGCGAAAGAAGCACAATATTTTCACTACAAAGTGCATACACTAGAGCCAGCCCCGGGGAGAGACACTGAGTGTGTTCCAGAGTCCCACACACGAGACTTCCCCGTCTTCTCCCGGTGAGTCACGCCCTCCCGGCACATCAGCTCATGGAGGTCAGGCTATGACCAGCCAGGGAGCCTTGCCCACGCTCCACTGTCCAGAGTGCTCACGGGGCGTGCTCATTGGCCATGAGACTCAGTGTCCAACCCCAGAGGTTGGCTGATATCAAGTGGGCGGCTCAAAGTCCCCTCTGACCACAGGGTTGGTCTTTCTGGAATGACCAGTCCCCATCCTGAGGCACCAAAATCTCAGGTGTGGTCTAAGGCACCTCTGAGTTATGTACCCCATGCTTGGGAGAGTCCCAGGATACAAAGGCAGCCTCCCTGGAACTCATGCCCAAAGCCACCAAATCCCTACCACCTGGAGGGGAAGGGCACCTGGCAGCCTGCTCCTGTCATTGCAGTCTGTCCCCTGCTTTATCAGATTCACTGGGCCTTCTTGTCTTTGCTGTTTGTCTGTCCCCACTGGAAAGGGCAGGACCCACACACACATGAGCTCATTTCCTGCCTGTGGTCCTGTCCACCCACCTCCACGCGACCCTTTCCTGTTGGTGCTCCCAGGGCTCCTCCATCTTCCTGCGTGGTCTCAATCACACTCAGGGCTCCCGTGTCCTCTCTAAGCTGACCACTCCCTTGTCTTCTCCAGCCTGGACCCATCAACTGGTCACCAGTTAAGCATCTGCCCCCGGGGCACCTCCTTGTGTCCTCACGAGGTCCTGCTGCTCGGCAGGTTCCTCTGCGTGTCAAACCCACGTCTTGGTGGTGGCCTTTCTCTTAGTAATGGCGCCTCCTGCCACTGGCTGCCCGGCCCAGACCTGCACCCCACGCTCACCACCACAGCCGTCTCAACTCTGTGGCCCTCTTCCCTCAGCACGCTGACCAGGTGCCACATTCTCTGTGCCCCAGAGCCCCATCCCTTGACAACAAAGTCGCCCATGCCACATGGTGACTTCCTCTCTCCTTGACAGCCCTCCATCCCCTGTCAGAGCTCCTCTAGCATCTGGTGTGGACCACAGTGTGTTTGGCCAGCTC
The DNA here is from genome assembly GCF_045843805.1 of Urocitellus parryii. NCBI lineage: Eukaryota > Metazoa > Chordata > Mammalia > Rodentia > Sciuridae > Urocitellus > Urocitellus parryii. Next base: position 162,080,845 of record NC_135531.1, on the reverse strand, counting down.
CATCGAGCACAAGGGCACGAGGCAAAGAAGGAGAAGAGCTGAGAAGAGGAGGAAGACCCCAGGACGGGGGTCAAACTCTACCCCAGAATCTCCTGCTCAGCTCTTCCAGCCACTGGGGAGTTAATGACGGTTTCAGGTCCCGGGAGTGACATGATTTGGGGATCAGAGCACGAGGAGAGGCAGTCGGGTTCCACCGGCTTCCAGGACCTTTAGCAGCTCGGCGGAGGCCCTGCTGGTTATCTGGAAACTTGCCTTCAGCCGCCTCAAGGGCCCCGTGGTCCAATTTCAGGGCAGGAACAGAACATGCGAGAAGAACCCTGCAAAGACTTGTCGGGTGTGGAGAGGGGGATCAGCCGGATTAGCACAGCGAGCCGACCTCTCCCTACAGCCTGGGGAGGCGATGAGCTCAACAGCAGCATAAGTGCCTTCTGAAAACCCCTCCGAAACACCCGGGATAATTGGGGTTTAGCTTTCTCAACAACAATGAGAAAATATATCATAATTGCCCTTTTAAGAAGCTTCATCCCTCTTTCCCTGGGATAAAATGATCCTGGTAACTTGGAGCGGGGAGCAGCGGCCCATTATGTCTCCTGATCCCTCAGCTCCCCACATGAAAGACTGACAGCGCCCCCTCCCCACGCCCCTCTCAGGCCCTCCTCTCCCTGTTAAATCTTGTAGCAATTAGCAGGCATTTCACGGCCCATTTCTGTCAAATAATGTGACTTGGCAAAAACCGGTGCCCTTGCAGCCATCTGAGCACTGCAAATCATTTTCTGCATTCCAGATGGGAGAGATTTTGAAATTCGTGGTGGGTGAGTGGCTGGGAACCAAAGACAACCTCCCTGCATCCCAAACCCCTCTTGACTTTAGACTCCAGGTCAGAGAGTGGCATGGATGTACTCTGTCCCCGGGTGCCCCGACTCTTCTGGGGCACTTGCTCCAACTCTTGTGTTGAAAGCACGATTCTACAGCTCCCAGCACCTCTGGCTCCCTGGTGCCCTCTTCAGTGACCTGCTCCCCTGCCACCTGCCTGGTCCTTCTCCCTGGGGCTTCTCTCAATTTTCCTGGGGCCATCTCACTCACAGCCTTGAGCTTGCACGTACATTCTGACCACTCCCTCATCTTGTGACCAGCCCCAAGTCCCTTCTGTACCTTGGACTCACACACACATAGCCTGACTTCCTGCCCCCTTGAGGGTACCATTGGCTTCTCCATGCCCCCGTGTGGACCCTTCCCCTGTTCTCTGCATGCTCTGGGGACTGGGAGTGGGAGCAGCCCGCTTCCTGTATGTCCCTTTCTTCAGGAAGCCTTTCCAGTCAATCTTCATAAAATGACATCTGACATTTTCTTGCTCCAAATCTTTCAGTGTCTCCACAAAGATACTCAGATCCAGGTCCGAATCTTTATGAAGTTCAAGGATTCCATGGCCATTTCCCTCTGCCACCTTCTGGGCTCCATCCAGAGTCCAGGGGCTAAAATCCTGGCTTTGCAGCAAGTAAAACTTTAATTCAAAGTTCGGCTTTCCCCACCAACAAGCCAGATATCCCTGGGAAAGTTGCTTTACCTCTTCATACGTGATGCCCCTCACCTGGGAACCCTGGGATCCTAACAGCCCTCCCCGGGGTTCGCTGGAGATGGAACAGTGCAGCGTGTGGGGCACTGAGCCTGGCAGACACGTCGTCTCCAGAAGTGCCTCTTCTTAGTCCTGTCTCCAGCTTGAAGCCACCTTAGAGCATGGCTCACCTCTCGCCCTCCTCCTGGCCTGTGACTTCAGACTCAGAAGCCCTACCCTTGTGTGGACGAGCTCTCATCCTGGGTCAGCAAGTTGGCCTGGGGGAGGCGTGGCTGGACTGGCTCCCACTCGCACCTTGAGCCTTGAGATAAGAAAGTAGGTCTCCCCCAGGGCTTGCTGGGGGCCTCCCTAGCACCTCAAATCCAGGGCACTTTGTGGATGTCAATTGGATATTTGCTGAGCAAGTGAATGTGTGGATAAGTGGAAGGACAGGGGATGCTGTGAGGAGGGAGCCGCCAGGAGGAGCTAACGCAGTGCCTGGTGCCCAGCTGGGCTCATGAGATTTCCCCTCCGTCTCCCTTAGCAAACCCTAGCAAGGCAGACCCTTATGGGCGAACTCCTATACTTATGGGGGAGAAAGCTATTACTCTTTCAAAAGACTGTTCACTCAAAGTTGTATTTCTTTTTGTTTTAGCTGAACCCAAAAGTCACTGTGACTCATTCTTTGAGGCAGCATGAAGTTGGCTCACTAGAGAATGGAAGTGAGCGCAACCAGAGGTGTTGGTGTCTGCCATCTTTCCTTTCTGAACATCTGATCTGTGACCTTGAGCCTCTGAGCATGCTCAGAATGTGCCCACCTGGCCCACGCTCTCCTATATAACTGTGTGTAGACTCCCCAGTAAAATGCCCATGCTTCCTTTGCTCAGGGGCGCACTGCTTTGCAAATAACCCAGCTCCCTGGCCTGCTGCAGTGACCTCTCCCTGTTCTTTCACCTTTAGTTGTACTCACTGGCTCTGCGCTCACCAGGGTCAGTTGCAAAAATGCTTGGGTGAAAAGATTCTGGAGGATAGCGGGGTCGGATGGTTTTGCTGGGGTTTTTTTCTCGGTGCAGCCTGGAGAGAGCTGTTGAATCTCACTGAGTTCCTGTTCGCTCCTCTGTGAGGTGGGGGTGAAGATCCCCCCACACTGTGATGAGTCAACAGTGCCTACAAGGGGCCTGGCATGTGGCCACTCTTCTTTGATGGAGGTCCTTGTCACTGCAGAGCCCTGGAAGGCCTTTGTAAGGTGACCATCAGATAGGAGTGTGAGCAGCATGGAGCATTCAGGAAATGACGGTTTGGTGACAAGCGCTGAGGACCTGCAGAGAAGACCACGAGGGCTGGGCCCAGTGGGCGTCGTCACTCCCAGAGGCTCCCCAGCCCTGCAGCAGGAAGGAGGGACTTCTAAACGCAGGCTGGTGCTGCCGTGGGCCACCAGAGGGCGCCACCAAGGCGCAGCGTGAAGCCGGGGCTTGGACTGAAGACCCCAGGAAGACTGTATTTCTCCTCCAAGTCCCCACCGGCGCTGAGCAGCTCAGGAGGACGCCTGTTAAAATCCGAGGCAGCAGCAACACAGATCTGTTTGTGGAAATGAGCTAAATCAGAATGAAATTCTGGTGCATCTTCTGATCACTGCTGCTGCGGCCTGTTCACCAAACACCCCAACACGGGTCCTGTGTGTTCTACTGTAGGGTGGGGCTGAACCGCGGGGATATTTTTATCATTTACATTCAACTAATGAACAGTTTTGACCCACATATGCTCTGTAAGTTCTTTGGGCGTCAAAGGTCTAAATTCAACCTCTCAGCTTGAGCCAAATGGCCCTCTGTCCTTCCCTCGGACAGACCTGGGTACGGGGCACACCGGGGAGGTCTGTGGGTGCTTTAATCCAAACAAATGATCCCACTGATGAAGAAGAAAAGAAGAAAGAGGTGAGGAAGGAAGGAAGAAGGGGTGGAGGAGAGAAGAGAAGAGAAAGCAGGAGGCAGAGGGAAGCTGGAGAACTTCCCGTCAGGAGGCCCCGGATGACTTGGGGGTCTCAGCCTCCCAGTTCTGCGGGAAGGAAAACAAGCGGGCTCTGGCTTGACCTGGGCAACCCTGTCTTCCCTCCCTGCCCGGCCGTCCTGAAGGACCAGCCTGCCACGGAATCCTGCTCCAGACTGTCCCCGAGCCTCCCCGACTCAATGAGGCCGGCGCTAGCGTGAGCCTCCAGCAAAAGCCTTCTTCAGCTGCATCGAGCCTCAGTGTTGCGGGGTGGGAGGGGGAGTCTGGCCCTGGGCTCACTAGGGACCCAGGCATAAAAAGGTCCGCTGTCTCCCATTGCTCCCTGGGTTTTGGCCATTTCTAGCCGTCCACCTGTGGAGATAAGAGCTGGAAAGAAGACCCCAGGAAGATTTTCAGGTCCCGCTGAGGGCCAGGGTCTAACTCTGTGTGTGTTCACAGAGCCATTTGTGGGAACCTGATACCCAAAGGGACAGTATGAAGAGGTCGGGTCTCGGGGAAGTGATGGAGTCACGGGGCCTCCACACTTATAAGGGACAGAGCTTATAAATGAGGCTCAAGCGGATCCCCTTTGTCCCTCTGCCACCGGAGGATGCAGCAACAGTCTGCCATCTGTGAAGCCCTCACCAGACAGTCACCTGCCCCCACCGTCCTCTCCGACTTCTGGCCTCCAGAACCGTGAGCATCGACTTCTGCTGTTTATAAACACCGACCTCGAGTGTTCTCCTGCAGCAGCCACATGGTTGGACAGGACAACGAGGGAGGCCAAGACAAGAAACAGAGGCCACTCGGGAAGCCTTCTTCCTCCGCGTAGCCAGGGAGTCCCCAGGGACAGGAGTCCCAGGTAGAAGGGGCGGTCACGCTGAGGTCCACCCTGGAAGGAGGCGGCAGTGGCTGGAGCTTAGAGTTAGGCCAAGATGAGAGAGACAAGGTCACCAAAGCTGGCAGGACTCAGGCTCTGCAGAGCGTGGAACCCAATCCCAGCACTGGGCGCTGTGCACAGGTGGTGGAGATGAGGGGCATCTGAAGCAGAGGGCAGGGCTGCATCTATATTATGGACAAATGCTGCCAACCTGACGAAGGTAGGGAAGATGGGGTGCAGAGAGGAGGGGAGCCAGGTGGTGGCAGGTGGCCCAGGAAGCCAGGGCCTGCCATTGAAGAGCAGTAGGCAGAAGAGGGAGTAGGGGTGGTGAGGACCAGGGACAGGCAGGGGCAGTGGGGACGGAGTGGGGGATATTGAATGGGCAGGGTTCGAGGAGCTTGGGGGAATTCTGCACCCTTGACCTTGGCAGCCAGAAGTAAGCACCCACTGTGTGCCAGGGCTGGGGTATGGCTCTGGTGGGTCAAGCCGGGCACTCTGGGTGCGCTCTTGGGCTTTGCAGGTGCTTCCTTCATCACTGGGCTCCAGGGACAGGGTTGGTGCTCACCTTGTCCCAACAAGACCGACGGGCTACTCTCATGGAGCTTGTGCTCTGAGGGCCACCGCAGACAATGAGCAGATGAACAGAGTAGGGAGAGCCACGGAGACAGTAGCAGGGCGTGGGGAGTGTCTGGGAGGCTGGTCTACACCGTGTTAGGAACTGTGGGGTGTCCTTGCTGTGAAGGGAGGCCACCAGAGGGCAGGATGCAATTTGCTTTCTGTTTTGCACAGAGCACTGGTGCCTTGGTCTGTTGTTCATTATTATAACAAAACACCTGAGCCAGGCTGCTTTATAAAGAAAATAAGGCTGGAATTCCAAACAGCATTGTGCATGCCTTTTGAGCCCCCCCCCCCACCCTTGACGGCACCACACCTTGGTGAAACCCTGTGTATCTGTGTGGCCTCTCCCAGCTCCTTAAAAAGCCATCAGGATTCAGTCACGGAGGCTTCATGCCATGACCCCCTCTGATACCATCTCTATTGCAGTTCCATTGCTTGACAGCCTCCGGAGGCCGTTAGTGGAGGCATTTGGTGATCACACTCCTGTTTGAGTTTGGGGTACCAACCATGTTCAGACCACACCAGCCTGGCTCATAGGTGACTATGGACAGACAGGGACCAGGACAGAAGCTGAGGTCATTTCCATTCCCAGGTGGGAGAGGACGATGGCCTGAACTGGGTGCTGGCCATGACGGGGGACTTGGGGACTGTTCAGAGATGGAGGCAATGGGGTCTCTGTGGGGAGGGTTATGGAGCGTAAAGACAGAGACACGGTCACCTGGCGGGTGAGGGTCCAGGCCCTGGCCTAGAGTGTGCCTTCAAGAGTGTGGCTTTCTGGGTGGGAGGGAGGAGGCTGGGTCTCGAGACCCACAATGGTGACAGAAAAGCACATCTCTCCAGTCGCCGTGCTGGCCACCAATGCCCACAACTGGAATCATAATGATAATGGACGTGAACACAAGCCCGAGTCCCTGTGTTCCCGATGCTCCCCAGGGCTGTCTTGGGTTAGGATGGCTGGGATTCAGGGATAGGAGGCCAAGGCCCTCCCTGCAGCTCCCAGGGGTGAGAAGAGCCTCAGAGGCTGTCACTAATGAGAGGTTTCCTCCTGCGGCCACAGGGACTGGAAGTCTCCTTACCCTGGAAGTTGGGGATGTCCCACTGGTCAGGGCTGAGCATCCCTCTCCCTGGGGCAGGGGCTCTGAGACAGCAAAAGAAACAAGTCCGCAAACGGAAAGCAACATGACCTCCTGTGAGCTTCGTCTCCAAACAGGACGTGGGCCCAACAGGGAGAGCAGCTCTGAGCGCCGTGGACAGAGCTGCCCGTCAGTGGAGGGGCATCGTGTGGCTTTGAGGGATGATGGGCTGCAAACGCAGTCTCTGGGGTGTCACACTTGGGGGCACGTGCTGGCCTCCTGGATCTGGCCCTCCTGCTGTGGTGGGGCTGGGGCCTGGTCAGCTAGGGACCTGCCTCCCCAGCCCGTCCCCTGCTAAGGACAAGTAAACAAGCTGGAAGGGACAGAGGCCAAGGGCATTAAATCCCAATTACCCACTCATCCTAAACACTTCCTGGAGGACAATTTGTCATTGACAGTCTTAATTAGACTCTTGACCAATATCTTCCAGATGTGGGGATTTTTTGCTAAAACGTCCCAACACAGATGTTTTCCATATTTAATAAGACAGCTCAGGCGAACCCTTGAGAAAGAGCCACAGGCTCTGAACTCCCAGCTTAGGGAATCAAGAAGCCATTGGCCTTGGGTCTTTCGACAAAGGTCACTCAGGGGCCAGCTGCGTGGCAAAGGCCTGGCTTCTCCTCCTCTAAACCTGCAGACTCGGGGTTGGCGGACCTGCAGTCCACGGGTTTGCCTCCTCCTGGCCTCAGCCTCTGCCCAGTGGTCCCCTCCGCCTGGGGACTTGGTGCCTCCTCCTCCCTCTCTGCCCCACCACGCCTGGGAGGAGGGTCTCTGAAAGCCCTGCTTCCTGCAGGCTCTGTCCTCCCAGTGTCTGCACTGGACCCCACCCCAGGGCTGCTCCAGCACCCAGAGTGCCTGACTTCCCACGGGCCGTCAGGACCCGACCCCGGGCTGCACGCTGAGGACTGACCCAGTCCCCCACCTTTTCAATTTTATTTTCATGGATACATAACAGTTGCACAGACTTAGGGAGTGCCACGTGCCCCTCAGTACCCCTACGCACTACACAGTGACGGAACCCACCCCCACCTCCACCATTTCTTTGTGGTAAGACAGTTTGGAATCCTGCTTCCCACCTAGTTTGACAAATACCTTACAAACATGGAAAAACGCTCAATACCATTGGGGCCACCTCCAAACGATCCTGAGCCATCTCACCCTGGTTAGAATGGCTCTTGTTAAAAAACATAGCAAAACCAGACAAAACCTAACTAATGACAGCAAGGAACTCTGGGGAGTAGACTCCTCTCCTGCAAGGGCTGGAGGGCGCAAGGCGTCCAGCAACATGGAGGACGGGAGGGAGGCTTCTCAGGATCACCACACGCCGCTGGCTACTCCACTGCTGGGGATGGATCTGGAGGAGGGGACGTCAGCGTGTGGGAGAGGCCCCTGCACCCGTGGGCACTGCAGCCAGCTCAGGTGGCCAGGGTGGGGGGTTTGCCACATGTCCTCTTATTGGTCATCTGATCTGATGAGACATTTGGGCGGGCACTCACCACCCTGTGCAGGCGAGGACACAGGCTGTCAGTGGGGTCGGCAGGCTCCAGGGCCCCCTGGGAGCAAGGGTAGCTGTGGGTGAGTGGGGGCCTAGGACATTGGGGGCCCGGAATGCTCATGTGCAGCTGGGGGTACAGTTGCCCCCTCTGAGCGCCTCCTGTCTGGATACTTCGTGAGACAAGACAGGCAGGTCATGTTTGCCAACCAGTGAGGTGACTGAAGGCTTGGTGTGAGCCAGGTGAAGCAAGCCCTCCTGCAGGGGGTTCTGAACCAGGGGTGCAGCCTCTGCCCGAGGTGTCCAGGGAGGGGGCCACAGGCCCCCCTCCCGCGTCTGCCCAGTGCTGCCTGCGCCCTGTGGCCCCACGACAGGGGGCAGGAGGAGGCGTGGACCAGGCAGCGATCAGGCCTCTGTGCCTCTCGGCCTCCCAGTTTCTGTGTTCTCTCCCCTTGCTGCACCCACTGGCCTCCTGACTGGCGGCTTTTCCAGTGCTTGGGGATTGAACATCACATGGGAAGGGCAGAAAGTCCTCCTCGGCCACATTTTCTTGGACTTGTAAAATGATCTGCATAGCCTGGGGCAGTTCCCATCTCTAGTACCTTCTGCTTGTTTGAGCTTCTCTAATTGCCAACACTCTGGCTTGTTCCTGTGCCTGGATGGGACAACACGGCAGGTTGGTGACATGGTAGTCTTGCCTTGCGTGAGCCCCATCAGTTACTCACGCAGAGAAGGGGCAAGCCCTGTTTGATTTGTTGGAACGAAGAGCGGACGGCTGGAATCAGACCTGCATTCTAAACTCGACACCCCTGTACCTGCCGTGGCCCTTGTCAAAGCTTCCTCTTCTGTAAAATGGTGTAAGATGCTGAGCCAGGCTGATTCTGAGCATGATGCAGCCTCATTTGAAAGGGTGCCTCGCACAGCAGCCCCTCTGGTTTGACCACATCCATGGGGATTGGTCCCTGGGCCCAGCAGACACTGAACCTCAGGGTGCTCAAGTCCCCGTATACAACAGCACGGGGTCTGCACCTACCTGCCCTCCACTGTCCCGTTTACTTTGAGTCTTCTCTAGGTTGCTTTTCACACCCAACAGTGTGTCCCTGCTGCTGAGGGGACATAACAGGAAAGACATAACACACAGTGCAGATGGAAGGTGGTACAGATGGACGCTTCTGAGCATCTTGATCCAAGGTTGGCCAGTCCCCGGATGTCGAGGGCCAGCGGCACAGAGGACATGGTGTGCGCTCCCAGCGCGAGTGCTGCCCCTTGCTCTGTGGCCCACCATGTGTCCTCCTTTCTCTCTGTGGGACCCTGAGCTGTAGCTGCTGTGCACTGCTCTGCTCTGGGCATCCTGGGCACGTCCCTGGGGCTGTTTCCTGTGGCTTATTTCTGTAGTTCCCTGTGACACAACCACACGCACGCACACGTGAGCCGTCACATCTCAAGTCAGTGCAGACCACACACGATGGGGTCCCCTGAGGTCATAATGGAGCTGAGACCCTGCTACCCAGGGACACTGTCACAGTCGTGACGCCTGGTGCAGCCCGTGCGGGGTGCAGGCAGAGTGCATGGGTGGACGAGCCCCAGTGCCTGGTAGTGGTAAGTGGCTGTACTCTCCGCTTGCTGTGTTAGCCTTTCCCTTTCTAGCCTTGTTTGAGAGCTGCTCCTTCTACTTACCCAGATCAGAGCTGCCCCCTTGTTGTGCTGCTCCTTGGCAGCCTCGGGACCTCCGGTCTGGCACATCTCTTGACTGCACATTCCTCCGGTGCCTGACCTAATCCTATGCGCGACAGCCCTAGGAGCAATAGGCCATACCACGTACCTCCGTGGGCCACAGTCCACCACCGTGGTTTGTGTGAATGCACCCTATGATGTTCACACCGTGACCAAATCACCCGATGATGCATTGCTCTGAACCTCTCTGGGTTTGAGCTACGTGTGACTGACGCGAAGACGTTCAAGATGTTAATGCCCGATGCACTGAGCCCCTTTCCGTCACTATGACAAAGTACCTGAGATAGTCAACTTTGAGGGAGGAAGGGTTTGTGTCGGCTCACAGTTACAGTCCTGGGCCTCTTGGCCCTGATGTGGGCCTGTGGAGACGATGGCATGGCGAGAGCTGGAGGTGGAGCTGCTCACACATGGTGGCTGGGAAGCAGAGAGAGGCAGGACACTGCTGTCCCATTAAGGGCACACCCCAGAACCTGCTTCCTCCTGCTGGGTCACCTACTGAAGGCTCCAGAACCTCCTAGTACTGCCATGGGCCCCATGGCACATTCCAGATCTGGATCACAGCTGGTTTGACCAGACAGAGGACCCATGCAGGTTCTAGAGGGGAACAGGGCCCTAGGGTCCTTGCTGTCCCAGGCATTAAGTCTTTGATAACTGGATCATGCTGGGGGAGGGGGGTCACAAGGGAGGGGCTTGGGGTGGTGGGTATTGGCCAGTGGTCCAGAAATACTTCAATATTTTAACAGTTGGTACAATTCAGTTGCTGGGAGAGGAAGCTTGTGTGTTTTCTCCTTGACCAGAGTTTCCCCAAGAGGAAGTGTCAGTTTATGCTCCCACCAGCAAGCAGATGTCCCTGGATGCACTCCCACACCTGGGCCACCAGCTCCTTGAGTGGCAGCAAAACACTCTTGTGCTCTTGTTCAAGATGTTGATGCATCCCAGTCAGGTTGAGCATCTTCAGCTAAATATTCGCACTAGTCTTGGGTGTTGCATAGTTTTTGAAAAGATCTTTCTGTTGGAGATTTTTTTCTATTGGGCTGTTTTTTCTTTTTCTCATTGACATGTAGGTACATATAGTTATTACATGCCATATGTAATTATAATAATATATAGTTTAATTAATGGTATACATGTCATAAACAGAGAGTCCCTAACTTAATGACAGTTCATCTTATGATTTGTTAGTTTTGCAACGGTGTAAAAGGGTAAGCATTCAGCAGAAACTGCTAGCAATCTTAAACTTTTATCTCTTCTCCGTCTACTGGTGTGCTGTAGGCCACCAACTCAAGAGGCCAGGTGGTGGCAGTGAGGTGCAGACCCCAGTCAACCCCAAGATCACGATGCTCCAAACCCAACAGGCTATGGCAAGCTGTGTTGCTAGGGCTGTGTGGATGCAGGTGTTCAACGAACTGCATGGGACGCTGAGCACTTTGGTGTAAACCAGGCGTTGGGCTGGGTCTGCCTCCTGTGGGCCAGGTAAGTGTCCTGAGCGTGTTTAAGGAGGGCTGGGCTAAGCCCAGTGCTCGGCGGATTAGGGGCACCAAATGCATTTTCAACTTGCTTATTTTCAGTTTTTGAGACAAGCCCAGTGTAGTTGAGAGGCATCTGCATGTGCAGTGATCATTTAATACTAATCTTTTGCTATGTTGTCCCCAGTGTGTAGAGTCCCTTTCTCAAAGGTGCCTTCACTTGTAATGAGGCTGAATGTGTCCTCTTTATTTTTTGTGGAAGGGGGTTGTGGCATTTCTCCTGTGGGCCATCCAAGGCCCCTCCTGAGCCTAGCTCTCGCACAGCCCCAGATCCTGCTTCTTCCTCTGACCGTCCCACCCCAGCCACGCTGTCCCTCTGTCCTTGCTTTGACCTCTGCTCTGCATGTTCCACGCCAAACCAGGGCCTTTGCGAAGTAGCCTTCTGCTCTGAGTGCCCTCCTGGCAATCCAGTGAGTTACCAGTCCCTTGTCCCTTGGGTCCCAGCTCAGTGTCACTCCCTCCAGGAAGCTTCCTGACCACCTCCATCTCCCCAACCAGGGGGCCTCTGCCGCATGCTCTCCTGGCTCTTGGACTTTAATTTCTAAAAGTTTTCACAGTCTACGGTCACTGTTTTTTTGTGTGGTTATTTGATTGATATCTCTTTTCTACCTAACAACAAGCTGCCCTTTGCTCACGACAAGGTTCAGGATGTGCTGCCCCTAAATCGGGCCCCTTGGCATTTGAGAAAAGAGCAGAGGCAGGAGGCCAGTGGCACGTCACCCCGTCCTTCCCCGAGGCAGGCCAAGAGCCCAGGAAGTCAGTCTCTGACCTTCTCCCTCCCTCTGCCTGTGGCTCATGTGAGAGGGACCTGTCCGTACCAGAGGGAAGCTGGGTCACACGGGGACTCCAGGAAGGAGCTGAGCAAAACGGGCTTGCCAAGTCCCCGCTCGTTAGCAGCAGGTCAGCCTCTTGTCCTCCTGCACAACTGTCTGTAGGACACATGACCTGGTCTCACTTTCTCTTTCCTCTGTCCCACTCTCCCCAGACTGGGGGTGGAACCGGGCCCTCTATCACCCAGCTGCATTCCCAGCCCTTTTTATTTTTTGTTTTGAGACAGGGTCTCTCTAAGTTGTTGAGGCTGGCCTTGACCTCCCTGCAGCTGGGGCCACAGGTGTGCACCACTGCCCCGGGTTGGGCCGTCGTTTCTGAAGGCACCACATCATTTCAAACTTATATTAATCACGTGTGTGCTTTTCTCTTGCTCACCTGTCCTTTGTTATGGGTGTCAGCCATGAACCCTGGATGGGTGAGGGGGTTTTAGTCCTCGCTCCTCCCCAGGTATCACAGCCCCGTCAGAGCCCACCACAGTGTGTGGCACCTCAGCAAATCTCAAATAGAGCCAACCAGCCATTTAGCCACTTAGTTAATTTCAACAGTTGTAACAGTTTCAGGGGTAACAGCAAAACTAGCATGGATCCCCCCCCTTTTTTTTTTTCCTGGTGTACAATTCCATGCCCAGAAAATTCATTCTTACAGTAGATCATAGCAACCTCAGCACCTACCTGCTATTTTCTTTTCTAAGTAGATGACTTTCACCTTTTAACTTAAAAGAAGCACTTCACAGGTTCTTTTCAGTGTATTTGAATCACAAGTGTTACTTATCTCATGATCTGGGTCCAAAATTAAATAAATAGGTTACTTAACATGAGGACTACGATACTCTTGACAGTTGATCTGATAACCCAGAAGGTTACTGAATGACTAACGGGTGGGTAGTGTATACAGTGTGGGTACACTGGATGTTTTAGTCAGCTATTTCACAGCTGTGACTTAAAGACCATCCAGAACAACTATAGATGAGCAAAAGTTCATTTGAGGGCTTACAGTTTCAGAGGTCTTAGTCCATAGAAGGCTGGCTCCATTGGTCTGGGCTTGAGTGCGGAAGTACATCATGGTGGAAGATCGAGGCAGAGGTAAGCAGCTCACAATATGGTGATCAAGAAGCGGAGAGAGAAAAAAAAAAAAAAGAAGCAGAGAGAGAGAAAGAGAGAGACTCTACTCACTAGATACAAGCATATACTCAAAGCCACACCCCAATTCCCACCTCCTCCAGCCACACCCCACCACTTCTGTTGCCACTCAGTTAAGCCCTATCAGGGGATTAAATCACGGATTGGGTTAAGACTCCACAACCCAATCATTTTTCCTCTGAACTTTCTTGCACTGAGCTTTTTGGGGACATCTCATATACAAACCATAACACTGGACTGCTGCAGTCTGGCTGGGCACAATTCAGGAGCCACTTGTCAAAAGAAACGAACTTTATTTTTAGAACCACACACACCAAACAAAACAGCTCCTCAGGAAAAACCTTCAGAGCCCAACTGCCACCACCGGCTTCCACAGGCCTCTCCACCTCCCCCACTCCTCCTGCTCTTGAGGCCGATTGGCTGGGTCTCATGGGTGGAGCCAAAAAAGTCCCCCAATGAGCAGCTCGGTGGTCTGAAAGGGCAGGGAAACAGCCCAATGAGCATCACCGCAGAGGAGCCAATCAGTTGGCAGCTAGAAGTTGCTGGGGCCGCTGTGAGCCAATCATCAGCTGGCAGCTGGAAGTTTGCTGGCAGCTGGAAGTTTGCTGGCAGCTGGAAGTTTGCTGGGGCCCCTTCGGCTGTGGCTCTCAACACTGGACAAAGGCATGGTGCACGTCCTGAGCAGGACAGAACTATCAAGACTTCATCACGCTACTCAAACAAAAAAAAAAAATGCACTTTAAAATTTACAAACTCTTCATTTCTGGCATTTTCCACTTACTTTTTTAGACCAAGTTTCACCGTGGGTAACTGAAACTGGAAAACAAAGTCTTGTTTGGCTTTTGGCCTCTGCAGCCTCTCAGAGCGACCTGGAGGGGTGGGGGAAGAGTCCTCTTCCTTTCTGGCTTGAGCTGCTCTCCTGTAGGGGGTTATTTTCCTTCTTACCTGGAAATCGCCCTCTACCATTCCAAGACAGGTGGAAGGAGGAGTTAAGATGAGCTCCACCCGTTCCTGCCTCACCCACAAGCAACAGATGAAAATCCTTAGTCCTAAGAGCACCAGAGCCAGAAGAAAAATAATTTTGTCAAAACAAAAAATTTGTTAAATAAAGTAAAATAAAAGCAAATGAACTACACAGGACTGCTGGTTTTCCATCAGTGGGTGCCCTCCCTGCTCAGGTATCCTGCAGCCATGGGACTGCCGATTGGAATTCTCGTTTCTCAGGAACCAGACCAATAGGCAGAGCAGCCAGATAAGGTGGGAACCTCTGTGGATGAACCACTCCAGCGTGCTCTTCTGACATCTGCCCTAGGAGGCAGGTCCCACAGAATGCCGCCACCTGTTCTCAGTCTTAGATCAGCTCCCCTCCGCCCTCCTCTCCTCTGTGACCACGTCTGCACCTCTGCAGCTCTGGGCACCTGAAGGTGGCCCGGAGGTGCAACGTGCATGGGAGTCAGGGAAGAAGAAGAGCTCATCACCCAAGTTTGCACCCCAGGGGGGCCCTATCAGGGAAGGATGTTGGTGTCCCCTCAAGAGTCACAAGCAGATGCCCTAACCACCCCTGGAGGCTCTTGCAGGTAGGACCTTTGGGAACGAATCAGGTGCAGGTGAGGCCTGTGCAGGTGCAGCACCCATGGGACTCAGGTCCTTATAAGAAGAGGAAGAGAGCTCCCTCCTTTCCCCGCCCTGGGGTAAGGCCATCTGCACGTGCAGAGAAAGGGGCTTCTGAGAGCCCAGGGGCAGGTGCTCCTCAGACACAAATCCTGTGGAACTGCACACTGGGCCTCCGGGCCTCCAGAACCGCAGGAAACAAAGGTCTATTATTTGAGACACCCTCTCTGTAATATTTTGCTACAACAGTCCAAACTTACAAGCTCTAGGCCCTGACAACTGACTTTGTTGCCCCAACAAATAGTTTCATTGAGTTAAAATTTTTAATTGATTTAGGCCTAAGTGTATAATTATCATGTGGCAAACACAATAGATATTTGTGTGTCATACTCTTGCAGAATAAAATGCTGTTTGAGTGAGTTGCAAAAGAGTAGAACTGCTGGGAATTTGACTCTTAGTAGGGGAGCTCTTGTTTGTGAATGAGTGCATGGGAGATCAGAGAGGTTGAAGGTCTTGGTTCAGGTCACACAGCTCAGTGAGAAGAACTGGAAGTGGAGTCTGTTCCCCAGTGCCACCCATTACACTTCACAGACTAAGCCTTGCTGGTTAACGCTGTCCCCCCCCCACCCCCCACCCCCGGCAACCTCAACAGAAGAGCAAAGTAGCATAAGGTGCATATAATCTCATAAGAGAAAATGCGCATCTACGGGTGCTGTGGGTTCCACCCGGCCCTCCTTCAAGGTCTCTGCACCCTGCTGACACTGCCTGATGTTGCAGGTCCAGCTGTGCAGGGCCCACAGCTCCTCTGACACTGGGAAAGGTGCTGGGCTGCAACGCACTTCTCCTTCTGGGACCCTCAGGGCCACACTGGGCTGACTGTGGACAGAAATGGAGACTCTTTCCCATTTGCCTTAGTGCAAAGGGCTCTGCGGGTCCTGATGTGCCCCAGGGTGACCAGCTTTGGATGTGGTGGCAGTTACATCTCAGCCCCATCTCTCTAGGCCTCCTGTCCACACACAAGCTTTCCTCCCCTCCTGACCTGGGGCCTCCTCCAGCCTTGGGGTGTCCTGTTAGAGATGGTTTGTGTGTCTTCAAGGTAACATGTGTGCATTCTGTATGCATCCGTATAGTCGCATTTTAGAAGTCTAAAGACACAACACAGTCGTGGTGTTCTTCTTTTACCTTTTCTTTTTCTTTCATAAAACAAGATGTTTTGGAGATCACATTCCATTTCACACAGATCAATTGATTTTTCTATTGCTCGCCCTGCCTGTTGAACACGGAGGTACCGACGTCTGGTATTTCAATCAAAGCCATAATGTCTGCCTATCTGCCTGCATGCTGTCAACCTTTGGGATAAGTTCCTAAAAATGGAATGGCTTTGCTCAAAAGTTGGTGCTTTAACCCTGTTACAGTGTGACAAGTTGCTGTCAAAGAAATGATGTAAATTTGTAACCAAAGAAAGTGTCTGTTGACCCATAGAAAACAGTCGGGCTCCATATGTGTGAGTTTCACATGCATAGGCTCAAACCAGTCATGGATCAAAAACGCTCAGAAAAAACATTGTGTGTGCTGAGCATGAGGACTTTCCCCCATCACATATCACGTCCTGAGCAATAGGTCTGCCACCTCCTAATCCTGCGCTCACCGTGCTTTAGCCACTGTGAGTCATGCAGAGAGGATGGAGGGTTGGTGGAGGATGTGCAGCTGTATATGCAAATAGGATCCCTTTGCATAAGGGATGTGAGTCCTGAAGCCAGCTTCCAGGACCACTGCACACACCTGATGAGTGCAGCCATCTCCATGGAGAGCACAAACCGCCATCTCATCTGTGGTCAGTGGGACTCTGGGAGGTTGGAGCCGCTTACCTCCGCGCCCAGCAGCAGGAAGGGCAGGGAGAAAGCATGCTCTCCTCGGCTGCTGTTAGCCATCCTGTCTCCAGGAGAACTCTGCTCTCCTCCTGGAGCGGATTTTGTGCAGACAGAGCAAATGAGTCCCCATGGAAACCCCAGCCCTTCTGACCCCGGAGGAAAGCGCTATTACCCATGGATTAATGCAGAACAACGACAATGAAAGGCATTATCAGTGTAATTGTGGGTCCTTGGGATTCAGCTCACATTTTTTCCTGCTCCATCTCCATAATTTGCACGTTTTCATCTTCTGAATGGGGCTGTCAGTGGAGACGCTGTGACATCAAAGGATCTTGTTGTCCTTTCTGGCATAGATAGGTCTGCACTGTGGAGATGGTCGCCACCCCCAACCTGGAGAGTTCTGGGTGAATGTTTATCTCATATTCTCTTCTCACTGGACACCCGATGGGTTGTGTGGCAATCAAACCAAACTGTCTTCAAAGGAGCAGCTCTCAGCTCCTGTCTCAACTGGACCCATTCAGTGCCAAACGCCTGGTAAAAAGGGAGAGACCTGCCTCATCAGGAGCATTGGGGGGCCTCTGCCAGGCCGACTCTTCAGGCGTTGCCAAGGCCCAGATGTTGGGAAGGGTTTAGACGCGGTGTCGAACCCACAGCCGTCTTTAACATGCAGGCATCTTATTTATGGAGATATCCTTGACATTCTCAATTCTTGCTCTTTCCTTAGCTGTGAAATCTCCCAGGGATGTATGCATCTTAAAAAAAAAATTGCTCTGCTTTAACTTGTATCCAACTAGAGATTCTCAACAGCTTATGGAGGGATGTCTAAGGGTATTGTTATTTCCAAAATTTATATGCAGCCACATCTTTCAGAGACTGGTGGGTCTGGTTAAGACAGAGGGGTTGGGGGATGCAGAGGGGGGTAACTGTGAAATATATTTGGAAAAGTGTGGGCTTCGGCACTGGGGGCCGGACTGAGTCCCACCAGTTCCTGAGCCCACTGCATTCCCTGTGAATCCTCACAAGGGGATTCTGCAAATGGTAGACTCCAGGAAGCCAGTTCTCTCACATCCTTTGGTAGGGGCATCGACCCATTGCTAAGGATGCCCACCTTCACGAGCGAATTACCGCCCATGCCCCACCTCCTCACACAGCACACTGGGGGTCAGTGTTGCTTCCCTTGCTGTAATGTGGAGGAAATGACCCAGAAGCTTGGAGAGAATGGGTGTCAGAGTGTCAGAGTGAGCTGATCATGTGGGACTCACTTCGGCTCCCCGTGGGGTGCTGAGCACATGCCCCTTGCCACAGTTGCAAGAAATTATTGTGTGTGGGGGGGAAGCAATACACGTGGAGCTCTCTACAGGGGCTCAGCCATGGCTACGGGACTTTCACAACTGGGCCAGCACCTCTAGCACCTCTAGTGCAGTGAGGATAATGGGATCCAGAGTGACAGGAAGCCAGAGGTGGCACTTAATCACCAGAGACAAGGGAAACAGGCAGGTGAGGCAGGAGAGCCAGAGCAGGCATCGGAGCACCCTGGAGTGCAGAGGGATGGCCTCAGTCACTGACCATGGCACCCCTGAAACTGGACTAGGTAGTGCACCATGGAGGTGGAAAGGCTGTAGACCTAATGACTGGCACTGTGGATGGGAGTTCCAAAACAGAATCACAACCCTTAATCAACCCCCCAGGTGTGAGCTAATTCAGAGACCTGGAACACCTGGAATGAAGGGAGGCTGGGTCCCCTGGGAGAAGGGCCTGCTGTGCTCCTGGAAATGCACACTGTTGCTCTCCCTCCCTGATCTCCCTAAAGGAACCTGTGGCTATTGACCAGGGTGACTCTCCATTGGGGAAGAGCAGGTAAGACCTCCGAGGGACTGAGGCTAATTCCTAAGGACCCAAACACTATCGTGGCCCACCTGTGCAGGTCAGGGATTGTGGAGGTCAGGTGATCTCTGGAAGTTTGGCTCAGGTCTATCCTTCAGTGTGCCCAGTGGGTCCCAGAACCCACCCTCTTGTTCTGTCTCAGTTCGTTACATAGTTGCAACACACATACTCAGCACCTGGTGGAATCCAGGCATGGGTGCCATGACCCACAGAATGGGGACTTTTATGGTAGGAAAGATCAAGTGGAAAATACTAGAATTGTGTCCACTGATGAAAATAGCCAACTGCATTCTTAGATGGAGAGCGGAACTTAGTATCACCATCAGGGACTTGAAAGATGCAGGGGTTGTGATTCCTACTACCTCCCCATTTAACTCCACTTGAACTTGTGTGGAAGGCAGATCTTAGAGAACAGAGATTTATCGTAGAGTTAATCGGGTGGTGACTCCAGTTGCAGCTGCTGTAGCTTCATTGCTGAAGCAGAACTTGACATCATCTGGTACCTACCTGGTGGACAGCTCTTGATGGGCAATTTTTTCCCATCCAAATCTATTGGCCAAGACCAGCAGAGACAACTTACTTTCAGCTAGCAAAGCCATGCCTTTGCTGCCCTCCCTTGGGGGGTGTATCTCCCTAGTTGTAGTTATAATGGAGTTCCCAGAGGGCTTGATTGCCTTTCCTTTCTACAAGTCATCCTGCTGGCCCACCGATGATGTAGGCTAATTGAACCTGGTGAGCAGGACATAGCAACTGCTTTCAGACATTTTAACAAGACACAGGAGTTCATGAGAGTGAAACATAGGTACCAGAAATGTACCTAGGGGGCTCTTGCCACCTTGGTGATATTTACAGAGGGTCAGCAGTCCAGGATCTCTCGATATCTCTCCAAGGCAAAGAACAAGTTTCTGCATCTGGCCCTTCCCATCACTAAGAGAAACAATGCAGAGTGGGACACTTTGGATTTTGGAAGCATTGTATGCTTCATCTGGGTCCATATGTTGAGTGACCCGAAAAGCTACCAGTTTGGAATGGGTTTTAGAACAGAAGAGGGTCTGCAGCAGATGTAGCTTTCTGTATCTGCTGCTCTGTCACTGGGACCGCATGACCCTGCACTGCTGTGGTCCTTCATGGGTCTAGATCAGATGCTGTTTGAAGCCTTTTGGAGGCTGATGGATGACAGACACAATGCAGGTCCTTAGTGTTTCTGAGAAAGACAGGCTGTCCCCTCTGAATAATGACTTTCTTTTCTAGAAACAGCTTGGCCCATACGAGGCCTTAGCACAGACAGCAGTTCTGTGTTAACATGTGATCTTCACTGCCCATCGTGACTCTCCAAGACATGCATTCGGGAGTACAGAGTGTGATTACCAGCATCAGATGGAAGCAGTTCACAGGAGATCAAGCTTAGGCAGGAAATAAGGTACCAAGAAGCCGCATGGGAAAGTGGCTGGATGCCCACGGCCCTGCTTCCACGGCCATGACTTCTCTCCACCTGCACTTGCATCCTCATGGTGAATTTCTTGTGTCCATTGATTGAAAAAGCAAAAAAAAAAAAAAAAAAAAAAAAAAGCCTGTGTTCCCGTGGGTTCAGTTCAGTTTGGTCGCTGTCACCCTTTATGAACCAGACAACCGCCAGGACCTAGGACACCAGCAAAGATATGCGTGTAGCGGGTGGTGCTGCTCCCTGCATCTCTAAGGTCACTTGGTGTCATTTTGTGGTCTTGGCAGACATCGAGTCCATCTTGACCCTCACTTTCAGATCAAGAAACAGGAGATTGTCACTCAGTCCCCATAGACAGCCGGAATGGTCCGCATGCTGGTCATCATCCTCACTGCTACTGTCTGGCTTCGTTGCTATTTATGGACTCCTCTCTGCCGTGCCTCTGACCTGCTCCTTTGGATAGGGACATGAGACACAAGGAGCAGGAATGACCAGCCAAGGATGTTCTGCCAGTAACGTGGTGAGTGAGCAGCAGACCTGAGACCCAGGCCCTGCTCTTCTCTGTCCAACAGCACATCTTCTCCCTGACACCATGTGGGACAGCAGGAGTGGTGGAGGGTACCTACGGGGGCCTGAGTGGCACTCTCACCAGCAGGTTGAGGGTCATTATCTCCTTCGGTCCCCAGCACACCTACCAGGTGGGCATCTTATGATTCTCCATTCCTCTTCTAGTGATTGAAACCCTCACTCCAGACTATTTTAAGTCTGGGTCCTTCTCACTGTTTAGGTCTTACTACTCAATTCCTCCAAAAGAGAACTTTCCAGAAATTCTATCTGAAGTCGAAGTAGGAACTCTGTGCCAGCCTCTATCTATCCCTGTTTATTTCCTCTGTAGAATTTGCCACCAGCAAATCATTTGACCACAAGTTCCTGGAGGGAAGGGACCACTCTGCTCTTGTCTTTGTCTGTCCTAGGTGCCTATTGTAGTGTCAGACCCAGAGTCAAGGCCCGGCCCAGGATTCCAGGTCCCAGGTGTTCCCTCCCTGTGCCGATGGCTCAGTGCAGCTGGGAAAGCACGAAGAGATCATAATCCTCGCTGAACTCGTCTATTTTATTTCTCCAATCCCATTTCTCCTGCTCCTTGTCTGGCTAGGATCAAAATATCAGGGATTAGGTTTACAACCCTCTCTCTCTTAGAGAATCACTTTGACTTAGGGCAAGGATGAGTCACTCTGCCACTAGGCTCTGCTAAAGCCACTGCCACAGCCCGGTCTCCAGTGGTGCCGCCCTGAAGGGTCAGGACCCGTGCCAGTGCACGCAGGGGGAGAGAGGGCAAGGCTGCCCCAGAGGCTGTGCCTCTCGCTGGGGGAGACTGACTGTTCCAGCCACAAGACGCCCTTGGCCAGGAGGAAGGAGCTACGCCATCTCAGCTTTAGTACCTACGAGTGCAACAACCTTTCAATTTGTATTGTAAACTATGAACATATCAAAGGCTATTTGACTTTAATGAAGTCTAGGGCTGAGGATGTGGCTCAGTGGTACAGCAGACTCTCAGGAAGTGCAGGCTCCTGGGTCTCAGGCTGCCTAATGTCGAAGTTCCTGCGTCCCTTGCCGGGAATCCCTTCCGGACTCCTGGGTTGAATGGGCAAGGAGGGCAATCAGAATGAGCATTCCACAGTCTATTCCATTCTCATTCAGGGTCTTCTCATAAACCGAATTCCTTGCTGCTCAATCTTTCTGAGTATGATTTGCATGGACTACACAATGTCATCGGGCCAGCCTCTGTGGAGGGACATTTTTGCTTTCAGTAGTAAATCCATTTTATTTACTTTATTTTTATTGTGATCAGTGACACATACTAATTGTGCGAATCAGTAGGGTTCCCTGTGACACTTCCACACATGCCAAGCGCGAGCTGTGGAGCCCCCCCTTCTTGTCTGCTCTCCCCGTCTCTCCCCCCCCCCGCTCCCTCCTTCTCCTTTCAGGTCATCCTTGATTTTAGTTTCCACATATGAGATAAAACATGCAATGCTTGTCCTGTTGACTCTTTATTTTTTCCCGGTGCTGGGGATGGAACCCAGGGCCTCGCACATGCTAGACCAGTGCTCCACCCCTGAGCTGCCCTCTTGTCTCTCTCTGTCTGGCTTATTTTGGTTACTGTGATGTCCTCCATATCCATCCATTTTCCTGCAAATGAGAGGATTCCATTCTTCTTCTTTATGGCTGAATAAGATTCCATCACATATATGCACCACTTTTCTTTATCTATTGATCTGTAGACAGGGGCCTGGGCTGATTCCATATCTTGGCTATACTGAGTAGAGCAGATGTGCAGGAGTCTCTGAAGTATGCTACCTTTATTTCCTTTGGACATCTACCCAGGAAAGGAATAGCTGGATCATATGCTATTTCTATTTTTCGTTTTTTTTAGGGAACTCCGTGCTGTTTCCATAATGACTGTACCAGCTGACAGCCCGACCAACAGTGTCTGAGTGTTCCTATTTTCCAGGTTCTCATCAGCATTTGCTATTTTTTGTTTTCATGATAACGGATGTTCTGTGGGTGAGGTAGACTCTCCATTAGTTTTGATTTACATTTCCTTGATACTAAAGACGCTGAACATGTGTCCATATACTTATTGCCATTGGTAGGTTTCCTTTTGAGAAGTGTCCAGATCATGTGCCCATTCTTTGATTGGATTACTCATTCTTTTTTTTTTTTTTTTTTTTAGGTTGTTAAGTGTTTTGAGCCTTTATATATTCTGGATATTAATCCTCAGTTGGCAAGACTTCTCTCTCATTCTGTAGTCTGTCTCTTCACTCTGTGGATTGTTTCCTTTACTGTGCAAAAAGCTTTTTAGTTTGACGTCATCCCCTTTGTCAGTTCTTGCTTTTATTTCCTGAGCCACTTGAGTCCCATCCAGGAGATCATTGCTCGTGTGCCAGTATCTTGAAGGGTTTTCTATGTTTTCCTCCAGGAGTTTCAAACTTTTGGGTCTTACACAAAGATCTTTGATCTTTGATTTTTGGACAGGGTGAGAAATAGCAGAGGAGGTACCTTCATTCTGGATTAAACTTAGATATCTAGCATTTTATTTAGGAACTTTTTTTTGGGGGGGAAAGCCCCAACATTTTTATTAACAAACAAAAGGATAGAGACATTTTATGCTCCGGGTTTGGGATTTGAATTATTTCCCAAAAGTTATGCACTCTTTGGTCATGAACTATTAGGCAGGAGTGAGCCACTTTGACCTGAACATCAACATTATTGAACATCATTTAATAAAACCTAGGTTAATGGAAAGGAGTAAAATGTTAACTCAACATTTCTAGCTGCATTTCTATGGATACTGTTGCTATTAGATTGCTTTCACATATTTGTTTTTGAGCTGTGTTACATTTTTTAGGTGCCAAGTGCATTGCCAGGAAAATTTTTTTAAAATTATAAATCCTGTACCCATTCAACGATGCACTTTTAATAGGTATGGCAGCAACCTGGACTAGCTGTGGGGTTCTGGGAATCATGTCAGCCAGATGAGCTAATCTGCTTACACATAACTGGGCAGATGAGGCCCAGAAACCCTGCGCTTCCAGAATTCACTGAGCAGAACCTGAGGGAGGAGGGCGGCACCTGGACTGGGAGGGTGGAGCTCCTCAAGTGCAGCTGCCCTGCTGGGCCGCCTCGCAGGGGCACTTTCTGAGCTGAGCGTTAGCTCCTGTGATGGACAGGCTGATGGCTTTGAGCAGACGCCCTGCCTGCACCTCCCGGCACCTCCTCGCACCTTCCGGGTCAGACCCCTCCCCACAGGCTGCAGTTTCCACCTTCTTCCCAGCAGCAGCACCTGGGCTGACTGATTACCCAGGGCGGTCAGATGTGGGTTTCTTGATCTTCCCAAGGTGGATCCTAAGGAGGCTGAGGCCCAATCTGGAAGCAGAATCCCCGTGTGAATCTGAGGAATGGGTGGGTTGGAGGCAGGGAGCCAGGAATCCAGATGTGCGCAGGGAGGTGGTGAGGCTGGTGAGGTAGGAGTGCCAGCAGGGACAGGGGGCAGGGCGGGACTGGGGGTCTTTAGGGGATAGTGGGCTACAACAGTGGGAATGGCAGCCCCTGAGGCTCGGGACACTCGCAACCTGTCTTCAGCAGGAGTTAAAAGCACATGTCCCCCAGTCAGCATGCCTGGCTGGAGTCCTGGCCCACTGCTGGCTGGCCATGGACCCTTAGGTTAGAGTGCTGGGCACGGGGTCTGACATGGCGATGGCTCGGTGCATGTCACCAAGGGCACCGATGTGAGCACGATCCCTGCTATTTCCCGGTGAACTGTTTACGATGCCCAAGCTGTCCTAGGCTCCACAAGGGGATTCTAGAAAGCACATACATGTTGGCCAAATGAAGACTTTACACGCATCCAGTGTGAAGTGTTTCACGGAAATAACTGTCCTTGGAATTCAGAAGAGGCGGTTGGCAGCTGGGAAGGCGGCTTGAAGTCTGGAATTTGTCTTTCTAGACCTTTCCAAAAAGTCAAGGCATGGAGGAAGAGGGTTGGGGAGCTTCAGATGAGGGCTCAGGGAGGGAAAGGTGTGCATCAAGAATGGGAATGTTGTGCCTGGGTAACCGGACCCCAACGCCCACCCCTCATCTGTATCAAACCGTCCCTGTGGGTGGGCACATGTGCATTTACAGGCAGTTAAACAAACACAGCCACACAGACAGATGCTCACCAAACCCTTGGCAGAGGTTGTGTTGGGCCACTGAGTGAAAATTCAGAGGGACTTTGATGTTTTGCTCTCTATAAAATTTACTTTACAAGGAGAAAACATTCATGGACTATTAGTGGAAAGTTTTAAAAAAGGATTTTAAAAAATATTTGGGATTTCCATTCTAGGTCAGTGAACCTCCAAGCAGCAGAGGGCAGCGGACAGGTGTGGATGAAGGAAGAGGGAAAACTGAGAGCAGAAGGTGGTTCTTGCTGGATGGCCAGGTGAGGACATGGTCCCAGGACCTGAACACAGGCTGTGAAAGATCTTCCCAACTACCCTGCAGAGTGGGGGTAACCACTCCCATCTACTGATGGGGAAACTGAGACTCAGGGAACCCCAACCCTCTCCTCAGTATAAGCAGCTTGAGGAGCTAAGGACAAGCCTAGGAGGTCCTGAATCCTCACCCTGCAGGATTCCACAGGGGCCAGGAGCCACCTCTTCCTTGGCCTCCTGCTGCTCTGGTCTCTCATCTGTCACAGGGCCTTGGCACCTGCTGCTCCTCTTCCCTGGAGCTCTGTCCCTCTGCTGTCCCCACAGCTCTCTCCTCCTTATCCCTGATATATGGATCCCTCTTTTTTTGTAGCTTCACCCTCTGTGGTTTCAATTTCCCAAGGCAACCACAGTCCAAGAGTATCAAGGGAAAGATCCCAGAAAGAAACAATGTATGTGTTGTCAATCATACGTCCTTCTGGGTGGCCTGAAATCCCAGGTCATCGGCTCTGTCCCTCAGTCCAGCGTGTACACCTAGGGAACACTCCCAGCCCATTAGCTAGTGGTCATTTTGGTTACTAGATCAACTCTCGTATTATCATGGAGCATGTGCTCAAGTAGTTCTCATTTGACTTAATGATGGTCTCAATGTACAGGAGTAGTAACGCTGCCAACTTTATATTGTTGTAAGTGTTCTGTTTTACTATGTCCTTCCTCTCTCACTGCGCCTAAACTGTACTGTAAGCATGTGTATGTAAGGAAAAATGTGGTATCTATGGGGCTGGGTACCCTTCTTGGTTTCAGGCATCTGCTAGGGTCTTGGAAGGTGACCCCTGAGGATAAGGCGGGAAACCGTGTGTCCTCAGAGCCCCTCCTGCCTCCCTCCCCCACCTTATGACCCCATTTTAATGGCTTCATTGTCCACAGTTGCTACCTGCAGTTACTTGGTTTACTTATTAGTTTTTGAGGGTCTGCTGTGTTTCCTACCATCATCCCAATTACATATTTCTAGGTGCTCAAATACTTATAAGCTCACAGATTTAGGAGAATTTCAAAGGGAAAACGCTTCTGTAGACTTGGGGCTCGTAACATCACCAGAGTTTGAGCTCCCTCTGCACACCTGCTCTCCTTCAGGGCTTCTGCCGGGCTCCCCGTCTGTGTCCAGGCGGACAGGGTAGATCCTGTCTCTGATTCAATGAGAGGAGGACCCTCCTTTGTGTGGGTATCTCTTTCTGGAGCCCCGGAGTCCCATTTATCGTGTTTCTCCACAGCTGAGGATGTGCCTCTGCTCATCAAGCTGGACCAGGTGCCGCGCTGCCAGATGGAGCCAGGCTCTGGGTCTCACAGATAGCAAGTGGCAGTGGTGTCTCTGCTCAGGAAATATCACTGGCCTGTAATGCCACAAACTTTAGCTCTGACCTTAACATCAGAGCTCATTCTTGACCTTACAGCTCTTGGCTCCCCTGACCTGGTGTGGCTCTGAATGGCTGATCACTGGCTTTAGAGAGCCCTAGGGTCAAGCAGGCACCTGGGAGCCTCCATATCCAGCCACAGGCTGGGAGCTGGTTACTGTTTGTTTTATGAGAAAAATAAACTGGGGCCTGTGTTGACAAGGCCAGGTGCTGGGGGAACTGGAATTCAGTGACTTTGTCTCTCTGATCAAGCTTTTAAGTGTGGCAGAAAAGTGGGAGTAGGCTGATTCTGATTCAAACAACACTGTACTTGGTAGGCAGGATAATGTCTTTTCCACTGTGTCCACATTCTAATTCCTCAGAATCTGTGAATATGTTTGGTGGCATGGCTATGGGAATTAAGGGTTGCAGATGTCATTGAGGTTGCTGTAGAATCAGGAGAGCATCCTGGGTCATCCAGATGTGCCCAGTAGAACAGAAGTGTTCTTGGGGGTCGGAAGATGTCGGGCTCAGATGTTGGGACCAGAAATATGAGCCCTACCTCGGAACTTGTTGGAACCTCAGGCCCTCCCACAGAGCTTCGGAGTTCGACTCGGCCTTGAAGCAGGACCCAAGGGGGTGCAGGGTTGGGGCACATAACCTAGCAGCAGAGGAAGCTGCCCCCAGCTCAGGCCCATGGTGTCAGGCAGGGATGTGGCTATTGTTACCAGGTCTCATTTTTCAAAAGACTTTAAAGCGAAATACTTGAAATTTTAAATATTTTGTAGAAGGATCACGAAGTTTTGCCCGTGAGTTATGAGCTTGCAACCCTGGAGACTTGGGATTCTGGTCCTGGTTGGAACAGTGGGGGAGACGCATGTGGTTGAGCAATTGAGATTCCTCCATCAGTTCTCCAGTTGCAAAGCAAAGGTAGATGATGATACCTGTCATTCCATTTCACATGCATGTTGGAGCAGCAGGTTTCATGCTCCCACACACCACAGGCATCCATTTAAATAATTTTTATTATAGGGTAAAGTAAAAATGAACATCAGACACCTTGTGCCTATAGTATCATGGGTATCAAAAACTAAAAATTGCAATAAAATAGTCACGTGCCATATAATGACATTTCAGCCCACAACAGACTACACATTCCAGAGCAGGCCTGGGAGATTATGATAATGCTGAAAAGCTCCCAGTGACCTCATAACTTTCCTAAAGGCAGAGGGACATGCATGACCTGTGTATTGTGGGGATACTGGTGTAAACAACCCGTTTGGATAGGCTGAATGCAACAGTACTCACCGCTGTGTCACGGTCTCCTACAGTGCTCAGGATGGTCACGTGCTGTGCAGGTCTGGGACCTGTAATGGGCTCCACTGTAAAACTGAGGGGTACCATAGCTTATGGCCTGGATTTGTGCAGTCCCACGTTGCCCAGTGAGGTGCCGAATGATCTCTCAGGCTGGGTCCTGCTGTCCAGCAAGGCACCACTGTACAAATACCACCATGGATGAAGCCTGGTGCCACTTAACTAGTGTGATTGAATGTCACAGTCGCTGCCGATGTCCTGCAATGATGGTGACACTCTGGAGGGGAACAAGGCTCTGAGTGCTGCGACTCTCGAGCTCAACACGCTCAGGCTACCTGCGTTATCGTACCTGTCTCTACCCACATCATTGTGATCCTGTTCCCAGGGGACAGGTGGCATTGTCTGTCCTCACGTGGCACAAGTGCACATCTGAGATGTGATGTCTGCCTTCAAGCCAGACACTTGATGTTCTGTGGCAGGCCAGGCACGGAGCCCCGCAGCTCGGTTCCCCTTGACCCTGTTCACCCCAGTGGCCCTGAACAAACTCCAGGGCTTGTGCAAATTTTATGATGATGATCAACAGAATGAAGACATAAATTTAAAAATTATTGTGTCTTGGATCCCTCAGAAGATGACTGCAGAGCCTCAGGGCCTTGGAGCCCCAGTTTGAGAGACAGCAGGAATGAGAGAGAAGAAGGGGCTGACCTGTACTTAGGCTCCCAGCCCCCGCTGGGTCACGGCAGGCGAGGGTCCCACCACTCTGCCTCGATCTCCATGCTTAGAGAAGGGGATTACATAGGTGTTTTGGGGACCAGGTGTAATATTATGAGAAGCACCTGGACTCGGACCATAGTGGAATTTTTATGGTGAAGATCAAATGCAAAAATGGAGGTAGAAGTATTTTCTCCACCCCCTGCCTTATTTTAGCATAATTAATAAAAATTGTCTATACTTAAGGCCACAACTTGAAGTTTTGATATAGTATGTCTATGCTGGAAACAATGGCCAGAGTAGAGCTAATTAACTTATCTGTCACCTCACATAATCATTTTTTTTGTGAAAACATTTAAAGTCTACTCTTACGAATTTTAAATATAGAGTAATATTAATGGAAGTCACTGTCAGTCACTGTCAGTCTCCATGTCTGACCTATTTTGCATTCTTGAAACTTGGTATCCCTGGATCAACGTCTCCCCACGTCCCCACCCCAGCCCTGGGAACCACCATGCTCTATGAGAACCTCCACTTTTATGAGTCAAACATTTTGAGATCTCACAGCACTGTGTGTTTTTTTAAGTAGATCTTCTAGGATTTGCAGTACATGTCTTTAACTTTTCCCAATATACCTTTGGGTATTACACTAGAATCTTATAAGATCACACTTTGGTCCCATTCCATGTTATCATTTGCATTGTGTCACTTCTAATGTGGTATAAATTCACAGTAGATTGCTAATTTTATTTCACATGATTATATCAGAAATGAGAAAAGACATTTTTATTTATCTGCTATTTATCATCTCCAGGGCACTTCCGTTCCTTTTAATTTCACTTTTCTTTTTCCTGAAGAACTTCCTGTAATATTGTTGAGAAAACATGCTGGTGAAGGTTTTGTGAAGAGTCTGATTTTATATTCAGTTTTGTAAACTGCTTTGAGTGAGTGCAGTTCTCTAGGTTAACAGGTTTTTTTGTTTTTTCCTTTCCCAGTCCATAAAAATGGCACTCCATTGTTTCCTGGCTTGCATAGTTTCTAATGAGAAGTAGGCTGTGATTCTTACTCTTGGTCCTGAGTATGTCATGTCTGTAATATTGTGTATGCAATGTTCTGGTTTCTTTAAAGATTTTATAATCTATGGTTAGCTTTCAGCAATATGGTTATGCTGTTTTTCTTTGTTCATGCTGCTTGGAGTTCTGTTAATTTTTTAAAAATATTTTTATTTGTACATGGACAGAATATCTTTGTTTGTTTGTTTTTTTATTTATGTGGAGCCAGGATTGAACCCAGGGCCTCCTACATGCTAGGCAAATGCTCTACCACTGAGCCACAACCCCAGCCCAGCTCATTCTTGCATTTAGGAGTTTTCAGATTGGAAGACATTTGCCCACTCTTTCTTTAAGTATATGCTTGGTCCCTTCTACACCCCTCCTGACTCCCACCCGAAGAATCCTAGCTACGTGTATATTAAACTCCTTGATATTGTGCCACAGTTAATATGGCATAAAACACTTCATTTCTCATTTTTTCCCTGCTTCATTTTGGATAATGCCTATTTCTGCTTCTATCTGCATATTGATCTTTTCCTCCTACAATGATAGTTTCATTTTAATCTCATTTAATATTCTTTTTGAACTGAAATGATCAGATTTTATTTGGCATGCCAATACAATTTATCCTGGTCACTCAATGTTCTTTTCAATTCAGATTTTGTAGATTTGACTTTCAGGTTTTCAATTTGGGTCTTTAACAGTCTTCCAGTTCTTTCCTTGTTATGCTCATGTCATCTTTTACTATCTTGAACATATGCAGCATATTTATCATGGCTACTTTAATGTCCTTCCCTGCTGACTCTGTCAACTGTGCCATCTCTGATTCTATTGATTTTTCTCCTGGTCACTGATCAGACTTTCCTTTTTTGCAAACTTAGTAGCTTTGGATTGAATGTCAAATATTGGAAAGTTCTTTTTTTTAATGGTGAATTTTCTTTTATTCCTTTATACAGTATATATCTTTGTCCTGACATTTGTTAAGATATTTGAAATTAGTTGAATCCTTTTGAGGATTACTTTTAAGCTCTTTTTAAAGAAAGTTCTAAGGTGTCTTTAGTCTAGAGCTAATTTAGTCTCATTAATTAAGACAAAGCTCTTCTGAGAACTTCATGGAATGTCTTTGATATTATAAGGTCTTTTCACTTTGGCTTCTAGGAAGATGCATTCTTCCAATTTTGTGTGACAGCCAGGGATATTTCAGCCTGTTGTTTTGTGATGGTTAATTCCCCATCTTGGCTGGCTTTCTCTCATACCTTAGCAGAAAACGCTTGGTTAATACATTGAGAGACTTCTCTGCAGACATGCTGAGCTCTCTCTGCCATGCCAAATCCAGCTGTCTTGCTTTTTCCAACTCTGCACTTACTCTTCTTAACTCTGAAAAATTTCCAGGCTTTCTTTGAGTTCTCTCTCCCAGTTGTGCAGCCTGGAAACCACCTCCCAGCAGTGGGCTGGAGGAGCCGTGAGGATCCCTCATTTCCCTGTCCTCAAGAACTGCTACTTCTTTTGCTGCATGTTGTCAATTTCTGAAAACAAAACAGTTTTTAAATATGTATTTCCATGTTCATCTACTTATTTAGGTGGGAACAAACTCTAACATATTCTAGGTTAATAGTACACATGCACACACACAGACACACACACACACAAACACACAAACACACACACACACACACACACAAACTGCCTGGTCTGTCATTTTTGAAAGATACTTTCTTTAGGAGTGAAATTCTGGGTTGAGAGATTTTTCTTTGGTCATGTTAAAAATGTCATCCCATGTCTTCAAGTTCGCATACTTTCAAGTTAAAATTTGCTTTATTTCTTCCCTCTGATATTTGGATGTAGTACTGTCCGTACCCCCTCCCAAATATTATTGCCTTCAATATTTTCTTTTGATCTTGGTTTTTAAAGAAGTTTGAATATGATGTGTTTAGGTAGGGGCTTTTTCTTGGACAGAAAGACAAAAGGAGAATTTCTCCATTTTTTTTTCCTCCAGACTCTTGATATATAGCTTGGTTCATTTTATTTTATTTTTTTAATTTTTTGGGAAATCCTCAGCCATTATCTCTTCGATATTTTTTCGACTCTATTTTCTCTCCCTTCTTTTGAGATTCCAACTACACCCAGGGTTATGCAGGCACAGCTGGACTGCGGATACTTTAGGAAGGGATTAAAAAGAGAATGCCAGTGGCCAGGACATGCTGCTACATGTAGAGAAAGAGCAGGGAGCACCCAGGTGACCATGTCCGAGTGGAATGACCCTGTGGGAGCAGTGACCTTGTTGGAAGGGAGCACCCTCTTTGGCCCAACGGTTGCAATCAGCCTGTTCTTTGGTTAAGAACAGGTGGGCTGGGCCGGTCTCTGGAAGGAGGGGAACGCATGCACTGGGCTGCCTGGGTCAGTGTCTTGCAGTACCCAGCACTTAACGACTTGACTGCATCCCACTGAGTTCAGGTGAAGTTGTCTCATTGTTTATCAAGGTTCCATCGTGTGCTGTGGACTACATATACCTAAGTTAATTCTCAAGATTAATGAATAGTCTTCATATCCATGAACATTAAAAATACTTCTGATTTATTTCTGTTCCTACCAACACCAGTGGACTTTCTTGAGCCTGTTAGTGTGTGCTTAGGCAGGAGTGGAGGGGCCTTTGCTGCTGTGGCCATTTTCTTCTTCCAGGCCTCAGTTGTCGTTGAAGGAATCCCTCCTCCCTGATCAGTCCTAGCAGGCATCGTATTGCCCATGTAATGCCTCCACTGATGGTTCCGTCTTCCTAGGGCTTCTTACACTCCTCCCTCACCACCTTCCCACCACAGACCCCGATTCTCTGGTGTGTGGACTGCCTGTCCATCTTTGCTGACGTCCATTATGTGTGTGTGTGTCCAGATGTTTAACATTGGAACCCTTTTACACTTACCATTCGATCATGCTGTAGATTGTTTTTCAAAACTGTTTTCCTGTGCATGATATTTCTGAAGTCATTCTTTGCTGCTGTGTGTAGATCCAGCTCACTTATTCTGACCATTTCAGACAATTCAAATATCTGTAGGTATAGTCCTAGGAAGATCCCTGATTGTACAAAACCTGGGAAAAAGAGCACATTCGTTTATGATTTGAATAGATCATGCCAAGGGGGTCAACTGAAGTGTGTCAGGTACCCATGTTTCCCTTCAAAATTGGCTGTAGTAACTTGCAATCATGATACCCAGTGTGTTTGAGGGTTTCTATTTTTTTCATGTTTTTCCAAAGTAAGAATTATTGAATATTTTGCTGGATGAAAACGTTATTTTGTTGTCTTTTTGGCTTAAACTTATTTAACTGCCAATGTCTGAGGACACACTTTTGATGGCCATCCATTTATATTTTCTTTTTTTCTTTAAAGAGAGAGAGAGAGAGAGAGAGAATTTTTAATATTTATTTTTTAGTTATTGGCAGGCACAACATCTTTGTTTGTATGTGGTGCTGAGGATCGAACCCAGGCCGCACATATGCCAGGCGAGCACGCTACTGCTTGAGCCACATCCCGAGCCCTATATTTTCTTTCTTTATTGGAACTTTCTGGTTCCAACATCTATTCTTCCAGTGTTCTGGGCCTTGCAGTATTTTTAGAATCTCAAACTTGAAACTTGAGAGATGATGAAATTGGAGGTCATCAGTGGGCATCGGTGATTTATCTCTTAGAAAGTCTGCAACCATAGTGAGCAAATTAAAAGCTTATGTGCATTATGTTTCTTGGAGTCAATAAAATAATTGTTGAATGTTTGAGTTACAGAATTAGAGGCCGTGGGCATGAAATTGAGTTAACCAACATGTTGGACCAGAAGTCATTCGGGGACTACTTTAGTTTCATTATGACACAGTCTGGCAGTTCCTGCTGGTCTCACAGCAGTGCCCACTTCCTGATCACCAGGCACTTTTACTTGGTCTTGTGGAGCTGCAGCATGGCGTGTCCGGGCGCATCGGGCGCCTCAGGAGGATTTCTCGAGCTTCGCCCAGATCCTGCCCTTACAGGAGGCAGAGCTGCTCCCTGGGAGAACAGGCCCGGGCCCTCCCCCTGTCAGTCCCTGTCCATTAGTCTTCATGCCCCACAGAGGCTCTAGGCCCCACCTCCTCTGCTGACAGCCTGGCATTGGACTGATGTGACATCTTTGAGAGTCCTTAAGACCAGCAGGGAGGTGAAAGAGAGGGCAGTGCTGGGGGAGGGACAGGGAGGCAGCCCGTCAGCGTCACAGGCGTCACACTGGAGAGACTGAATTAGCCTGGGGCCTTGGTGGAAGCTGGTGTTCAGTGCCGCAGGCCTCCTGCCAGGGCTGTGTCCAGCCACTTCCTGTGGCCAAGCGCCCTGGGTCTCTAGAGCCGGCTCCGTGCCTGCCCAACTCTGGCTGCCCTATTAGGGTCACCAGGAGCAACCCTGGCCATGTGTCCTGCCGTGTCACAGGAGGTCCCTTGATCTGCCGAGCACCTGGATTCAAGTTTCAGAAGAAGCTGGGAATCCTAGAGGGAGAAGAAAGGCCATGAGCTGGGACCTGGTCAGAGAAGGCAAAGCGGAAATGAACTTTAGACTTAGGGCAGGAAAAGGTCTTTTTTGAAAAGAGGATGTGTGGGCTGTGGGCAGGGGCACATCTGTAATCCCAACTACTCGGGAGGCTGAGGCGGGAAGATCTCGAGTTCAAAGCCAGCCTCAGCAACTTAGCAAGGCCCTGTCTCAAAATAATAAATAAATAGGGCTGGTGGTTCAGTGGTTAAGCACCCCTGGGTTCAATCCACAGTACTGAGAGAGTCAGTCCTCACTGAATTCCACTGTGAGGAGAAGCGAGCTTTCCTCATTCTCCCTGTTATCTGCTGCTGCATGACCGACCCCCTCAAGACTTAGTTTTTTGAGCTTTAAAATTTTAAATTGCACACCACTCTGCTCAAGGGCTGGGCTTAGCTGGGCGGTTCCTCTGCTGGTCTTGCTGGTGTCCTGGCTAAAGGCTGGATTCACTGGGGACATGAAATGCTGGACCTTGCTAGGTGGTCATGGATCTTTCCCTGTGATACTTCCACTTGGTCCACTTTGGTTTTTCAAACAGTATAACCGTATTTTTACAGAACCATATTTTTATAGAGGTTCCTGAGTTCAAAAGGAGAACCTGCCAATCCTCCCTGAGGCTTAGACTTAGAAGGGAGGCAGCATGGTCCTCACTGTGTTGAGGACACAACAGGCGAGGGCGAGTCCCAGGCAGCCCCCCCCCCCAGGGAGAAGACTGTGAATACTGAGAAGGGGTGGTCTCTCCAGGTCACTAATGTAACAGTCTGCTGCAGCCACCGAGGCCAGGGGCTTGCTTGTCCAGTAGCCGCCTCACTGAAGAGTACACACCAATGTCCAGTGTTTTCTTCCCTTCATCCGTCTCTTCCTGTCTCACAATTTTCACTCCTTTCTGGTATCATTTTAAATATTAGACTTTTTTTCCTTTCATTTTTTCTTTCTACCTATTTTTTTCAATCAACACATAATAATTGTACACATTTATGGGGTATAATTTGACATTTTAATATGTGTATACAGTGTATTATAGTCAAATCAGCGTGTTTCTTTAAATAAAGTAAGTTAAATAGAGACAGACTTATTGAAAAATAAAACTTTGTGTTACTACTGAAAATAAAGGGTTGGAAGTACAATTGTATTTT
The DNA here is from genome assembly GCF_045843805.1 of Urocitellus parryii. Classification (NCBI taxonomy): domain Eukaryota; kingdom Metazoa; phylum Chordata; class Mammalia; order Rodentia; family Sciuridae; genus Urocitellus; species Urocitellus parryii. The sequence goes on along the minus strand of NC_135531.1, from coordinate 162,046,045 downwards.
TCTTTCATTCTCATTAAAATAAACATATAACTATCCAAACAACTCACCCCCACAGCCCCTAAAGATATTTTATAATGACCAGGTAGGGGCACAGCCCCCGGTTAGGAGGTTACAGAGATACGTGATAATTTGGGCTAAATTGGATTTCACCGACCTTGAATCTCCTTCTCTATAATTCGTACCCACTGGACTCCACTTAAATACTGCCTTTGATACTGGACAAGTTCTCAAAGGAGTTTCCACCACCAGACATTCCCAGTTCCTTCAACCTTTCCCGTTGCCTTGAAGTAATGGGCAAAACTAACCCAGTGAACAGACCCTTGGAACTCCGAAGGCCCGGTCACCTCCAGGTGGCAGGTGGGCAGATGTGGGCCTTTCCTCAGTGGCACTAGCAAACAGTGTGCTCCTCTCCAGGGCATCCTGTTTCTCTGACAACCACTGTTGTGACCTCATCTCTCCATGTCACAAGTGCCCATATGTCCAGAGAGAGCTTAGGGGACACAGCTCCTGAATGCACAGAAGGTTTTTGCAGGGGTCAGATTCCAGACGGTTCCCACCCTGTGGACTTGCTGCAATCCTCCTTCCGACTTCTGCTCGTGGGTCTCCATCTCCTCCCTCTCTTTCCCTGTCTCTTCCTTTCTTGTGACAGAAGGTCTGCTTTTTCTTAGCTCCTCTCCTGAATATTCAGAGTAACTTCAGAACCTGGAACACGCTTATGCACAGTTTTCTGGTGGGTGAAGAGATCTGCGTCTCTGTTCTCTTAACATTGCAATGATAGAAGCGGCTCCATTGGAATGTTATGGACAGGAAAGCCCAGGACGCTGGGCAGCCAGGCACCAAGAAGTGGGGACAGTTTCTAAGTAAGAAGGTGTTGTCTTGGTTCTTTCCCCATTTATATGACAAAATACCCCAAACCAGGTAATTTACAAAGAATGGAAGTTAATTTGGCTCATGTTCTGGAAAGTCCAAGAACACAGCTCTGCCATCTGGTGGGTGCTGGCAATATCGGACAGGTGTCACATGGAGAGCAGAGCAAGCTGCCAGCGCAGGTCTCTGCCTTTGCCTAGGAAGACCCTGACATCTTGGAGTGAGTCTCCCCCCAGCCCATGACTTCACCCAATCTGAATCACTCCCCAAAGGTCTCTCCTGAAAATTCCATTAATGTGGATTTGAGAGTAAGTTTCCACCACATGGACTTTTGGGGACACATTCAGACCCCATCAGGCAGCCTTGAACAGCTTCCAGTTTGCCTGTTTCTGATTCTAAATAGAATCCAATTTGATTTCTAACCTTCAGCTCAGGAGCCTTAGAAAGTCTGGCTAGGAAAGGTGCCAAGGAGAACCCTTCCCAAAGTATCTCATTCCTTGTATCTTGAGGCCATGGCTCTGTGAAGGTCTTGACATCAGAAGAAGAGGCCCCGTTCTTTAGGGGTGCTATGACAGACTTGGCCCCAGCTGCAGGAGCCAGAGGGGCCTAGGGCGTTCCCGGCCCACCACTCAAGGACAGGTAGTTTTGGGTAAGTGGCTTCTCCTGGAGCTTACAGCCACCAGGTAAGGTGGACTCCAGGTGTCCCCTGCTTAGAGTGGTCAAGTGCAGCAGGTGCCAATGCCCACTTGGCATCAGATCCTTAGCTCTTGGCATCAGTGCAGATTCCTTGGATCCCCAGGCTGCGCTCCTTGCTCGTACACCTACTGTGTGGTGGGCCATGACCTGGGGGCTGGAGAAAATGATAGCTCTTGGGCGCAGCCCAGAACTGGTCTACGGGCCTGCGGGGTGCTGCTGCCCTCTAGTGGTCGCATGGAGCGCCACCTGCACGTTGCTCCTCAGGGCCAGATGCACTTGGAACACCCTTGGGCCTCTGTCTATGGGCAGGAATGGATTTGATCTGTGCTACCTCTTGATGGCTGTAGCCGACCCCAGGAACTCTGGGCCAAAGCTCTCTGTGTGCTGTGTCCCCATCAATAGCTGTCTGGCCTCGCACAAGGCATTTAAGTTTTCTGAGACTTCTTGGTCTGCAAAATGGGCCTGCTGTAGGTAGGGTCCCTTCCACCACCCTGAGATCCTGAGCGCTGGGACACCTCTTCACTATTCAAAGCCTGCCCTTTGCCATGAAGGGCTTGGGGGGGTCTCCCCAGACAGCTGAGAAGAATAGGGGTCCTGGGGAAAAGCTCGACTTGGCTCCAGGAGTCTCCTGTGCTAATGGGGTGGTCCCCCTCCAGCAGAAGCCCCTCCCCCTTCACACGCCTCTTCCTTCCTCCAGCCCTGGCAGTGCCTTGTGTAGTCTAGGCAGCTGGGAAATCTGATTTCCAAGGCTGTCACCACTCTGCTGTGCTGGTCACTGGCTTTGAATTTAAACGACATGCATGTGGGGCTTTGGTTTTCTGATTCTGCAGTGACCCCCACAACCCCAGGAAGGGGTGACTCACTCACAGCTGTCAGCCTGAGGGTAGTTGGCATAGTCCTCGGGGCTCAGATAGTGCCCAGCTACCTGAAGGCACGCAGCCCCTACTGTGAAGCGCCATCTCGGGGAGCTGATGGAGCACCCCTCGCAGCCAGGTTCTGAGGGCAGGTGGGACTTTGGAAGGCCTGTGGCTGGCACAAGATGGGCACTCCACTTCTTTTCTTTAAAAAACAGTAGTTCTCGGTTTAGGTATGGGAGATGGACAGCAAACATGTCCTCCAACACACCTTCCAAAGCCTGTGGTGGAAGTGCTGTGGAGGACAATCAGAGATCACACAGGGGAGGCAGGGAGCCGGCCCAGCCAAGTGGCATGTGAACCAAAGTCACAGGGTTAGAGGCTAAGCTTCTGGGGCTTTCCAGAGCTGCCCAGGGCTGCATTTATGCTGTCCTCCCATCCCAAAGCCCAGCCAGGTTATTCATCCACAGTGACTGGCCGTCAATAAGCTCACTGAGGCGTGGCCACAAACCCAGTCATTGGGTAAAACTCCCACAAGACCCCAGCACGGAGGGTGAGATCCCACCATTCCCGTGAGGACTTCTGCTTTTCTCCTGGACCCTAGACTAGGAGGGGGCTTTGGACACACACAAGAAGAGCAGCCCAAAGTCCATCAGCAACGTGGCCCTTGCTGTGCAGGCCCCAGGTGCAGCGTGACCCCTGCTGGAGTGTCACAGGGGTAGTCTGAGTGCCTTCCGTCCCTTCCTGCCCTGGGAAGTGGCAGCTTACTGCTTTCCTGCCTGCAGTTTTCTGTCCCCGAATTTCCATAGCTGTCTCCTTTGCCTGGTTCGATCTCAGCCCAAAGGTCACCTCCCTGGATATCATATAGCCTGCTCCCCTGGGAGAGAGGACAGTTCAGAGAAGGCTTATGCAAAGGGATGCTTAACAGGGTCTTGCAGAATGAGCAGCAGATTGAGCAGCAGGGACCAGATGAACAAGGGACATGTTGGTGGACACACGCAGAGACCAAAGAGACCCAGGAGGGTCTTGGAGCTGCACCCGTTTCCCGCTGTGGCATCGTGGTCCGTGAGCAAATCGTCCTCAGGAGGTGACTTTGGAGAAGCAAGCAGGGCCCAGGTCACGAGGACTCTCAGTGTCATAGGCCTTGACTATTGCTCTGATGGCCACAGCAAGTCGCTGGAAAGACTGGAGTAGCAAAGCAGCCATTTAGGTGCAGGCGGCTTTTAGAGTGGCCTGGAGAAGGAGAGAAGGGGGTCTTGCATAAGCACATGAGCCCATGGAGGAAAAGGAACCAGGCAGGAACAGGGGAATGGGAGGAAAGCTAAAGGTCTTAGGAGGTGGGACCTCATGGCTTATCAGAAGCCTGAAAGCAGGAGGCCCCAGGTAACTGCGAAGGCCAGACTTGGGGGACACTAGTGCCGTTCACCTAGGTGAGCACCCAGAGAAGGAGCCAGTTTTTAGGAAGTGTCATCATATCTAGAAAGAGGTACCCCCAACGGCAGCCTGAGCAGAGTATATGATCCCCTTCTAGTTCAGGGGCTCACGGGGCCCCCTGCTGGGCAGAGGCAGGAGCCCAGAGACAACTCCCAGGGATGCTGTGGGAGGGCCCACAGCTGCTTCAGGCTTTAGGGGCCTTCCAGCCAGGCTGGCCCAATTCCAAGTTCTCTCACACCTTCCCCAGCACAAGAAAAAGTGCTCCTGTTTTCTTGCTGAGAAAGGAAAGGTTGAGGCCATGAGCATAATCTGAAGGTGGCTGCAGTCCAACCTTGGCTTCCCTGGGACTCAGATCTCTTCTGAGCAACCGTCCATCCAGGGCCCCCTTTCCTGGGCTTCCCATTGTCACTTTGTCCTGCTGGCCTGTCTTCCCGCAGCTGCTGTCTTGTTCCACAGCTAGACTTCCTGCCGCTCCCATGCAGCCTTCCTCTGCCATCGCCCAAGGTGCCTGTGGCGCTCTGAGCGGGCTGGTTCCAGGAGAGGGGAAGGACAGGGCTGGTCAGGAGGGTGGTGGGTCATCCAAGGGAAGGCTGCAGAGGAGGGGACTCCAGATCATGATCACAAGGAGGGCTGAAGGCATCTGGACTTGACCCCAACGATACGGGGCCGGTGAGTCGCTTTTTCTTCTGTGAACTTGAGCAAGTTGTGTCATTTCTCTGAGCCTCAGTTTCCCCATTGATAAAATTGAATGAGGGTCGTCCTATGTCACATGACAACACTTTGGCCAAAGATGGAAGGCAGGAGGCAGTGGCCCCTTGAGATGATGATGAAGCTGAAACACTGGTTACCGGGCCCTGGGAGCAGCAGGCTGCACTGCACCCGGGCACCCAGTGCCCTGGTGGAGGCTGGCCAGGTGCCCTAGGCATGCCGGAGCATTGTGAGGTCCTCACCACCAAACGGCAAACGATGAGTTTCCAGGGCACTTTCCCAACAGCCAGCAACATAGGACCATATCCCTCAGGAGTGCCCAGGGAGGAGGAAGAAAGGTCTGCACAGGTTTAAGCCACAGCCTGGCACACCCTGAGCTCCTGTAGGTGACATGGAGGCTCAGGAGAAGAGCCGCACAGGCAGGTGGCTCTGGGGTTCAGCAGGGTGAGCACCCACAGGATGAGCACCCACAGTAGCCCTGGAGCACTGGCAGTATAGCTGAGTGCCAGTCCTGGCCCCAGGCGTCCCTGGGTGCAGAGGGACCCAGGCTGTCGTCACACATGGGTACAGGAGGGAGGGCCTCCAGGCCTCGGGAGCCCAGGCTTGCTGCCTGTTCCTGGGGGCAGCAGAGGTGGCCCTTGGTAAATGGAAACTGTTGTTATTTTTTAAGTATTTTATATTTTTCTGCTTACAAAACTGAAGGTGTCAAAATCAGGACAAATACTAAGGGAATAAAACAGAAATGACCTTCAATCCCCAAGACACAGAAAAAAGCAGCGTGTGGGCTTGTTACATACAGCACACACGGAAGAGTTCCTGGGTGTTGGGGGGAGGTACCAGGGACTGTACCAAGGGGTGCTTAACCACTGAGCCACATCCCCAGCCCCTTTTGTTTTCTATTCAGAGAGGGGGTCTTGCTAAGTTCCTTAGGGCCTCGAGAAGTTGCTGAGGCAGGTTTGAACATGTGATCCTCCTGCCCCAGTCCCCCTAGTTGCTGGGATGACAGGTCTGCAGTTCCTGGCTTTTCAAAAATTGAACATCACATAATGAACTCATGTCATTACAAAAGTGTGTGTGTGTTTTTTAATCTTTTTTTTCTTAAAACACAGATAAACAATATTCTCTCCTAAAACACTATGATTTGACTTCTAGTTTTTGAATACTTTCCCTTTTCCTACACATTTGAAATCGAGTCTTTGAGGAGAATCACACTCTCAGAGACTTTGCCCTTAGTACAGATTATCTCCATAAGCTGCAGTCGGCTCTGTATCCCCACAGGCTCTCATCTTTGGATGACAGCGATTTCAAATTGAAAATATTCGGAAAAATTTATGTTAGAACTGCACAAACATTTCTTGTCATGATTTCCTAAACATTTCAATGTGGCAACTATTTATATAACAAATTGTATGTGGTGCTCTAACTCATGTAGGGATGATTTAAAGTCTCTGGGAGGATGTGTGCAGGTTATAGGCAAATACTACACCATCTCGCACAAGGGCGTGAGCAGCCTAGGTGTTTGGTGTCCATGGTGTCCCGGAGCCAGTCCCCCTGAAGATAACTTGGTGGGCATGTACAGCAGGCATCTATGGACCCCACCAGGCCTGGGGTCTTAAAAGTCAGGCTGTGCCAAAGCTGGGCAGCTTACATTGCTTCGTGTAACTTGGACACCCGCTGCTCCTTCCGCATGAGGTACAGATTACTTTTAAGTGCACCAGCGATCAATTTCTGTTCTGCAGATAAGGAAATCAAGTCAACTAACTTGCCAGGGTCACACAGCTGGAAAAATGGCAAAACCCAGATGGAGAACCTACATTTGTCTAATTCCAAACTCATCCTCTCTGTGTTGCCTCTAACTCATCCGGGGGGTCCCCAAGGTCTGTTCCATGGACAAGCACATAATAGGTTGTCATAAATGTTTAATGAATGAATGAAATAATAGATGAATGCACGGCAAGTGAGCAAGCCCAGGAACACTGAAGGCAGAAAGAGTTTTATTTGGAAGGTGCACCAGGAAAAACACGTTTATTGCTTGTGTGCGGTAAGCGGGGCATATTAATTTGCACGTTATTTCTCCTTCCATCCTAATGGGTTTACAAAAAAAGGGCACCTGGGATGGAAAATAGTGCATTCCTCACATTTCACTGTTGATTAAAATGATTTAAAATGTACTACGAATGACTTCCAATAAGCAAGCAGAGGGAAAGCAGCAGAGAGCAGGAACACAGAAATGGAGGTAAGATAAATAGGATCTGAAATATCTGGGTCTTTTGAATGAGAAATCAAAGCACAGGGCTGCTTGTGTGAGCTTTGTTTAGCTAGCAGATTAAATAGGAAAAGAATCCAAAATTCATGTGCAGATTCTTAACGAAGCGTGCACAGCATTTTAAGCAGTCCTTGCATTTGAAGAGTCAAAGTATTTAGCAGTGTTTTTTTTTTTTTTTTTTGTCTAATTGGAAAAGAAAAGGAGAGATTCTGTCACCTTCATGCTGAACTGATGCTGATGAAAGGAAAAAAAACCCCAAACAACCCTGAGCCACCAGCTGGTCCTCCAAGGTAGAGGGGCAGAGGGGCCCGAGGGAATCCAGGATGGGATAAGGCTGACATTTAAACAGGTGAGAAAACACATGGCGTTTTAGAAAGGACGTGCGAGCCATTTGCTCCTGGGCTGTATGTGCTTATCCATGGAAGTTGCAACTCACAGGCCTTGGCCAGGGCCACTGGGAGTCCAGGGCGTGAGCACGGGCTCTGGCCCCTCCCATGTCCAGCTCCAGGCCGGGCTGACTTCTGACGTTCTGTCACTCCCTTGTCCGTAAAATGGGGATGACAGTACCCTCATATTTGATGTCATTAGTCTTCATTTTGTCGATGAAAACATGAGTCTCATAGAAGTTACTTAACAGGTTGGGGGTGTAGCTCAGCAGTAGAGTGCCACCTAGGGCCACCTGTTCCAGGTGAGGGGTAGGAAGTGAGGTGCTGGGGTGCAAACCTGGCCCTGTCCGACTCTGAGTCCCGTGTGGTTCTCTGGCTCCTCTGTGGTGTCTCCCTGCCTCCTTCTGCCCCAGATCGTCATAGCCTAGCACTGATCCACTCCCAGAAGAAACCATGGAGACCGTGAAGACGGAAGGAGAGGGCAGGGGCAGGGTCCCCACCAGGCCAACTCACAAGCCAGCAAGGCAGGGGGAGTGTGTCTGCGTATTTAAAAACTGCTGAACACGCCCATTTAACTACCGAGTTTGGCTCAAAGGTGATATATTCAGTGCTTACTCTGACTTGCCATTTGAACATGCTGTTCATGGCCTTTAAGGCGAACACCCCGATTATTGTCCAATGTTAATCCTTAGCAATTTAGAAGATGATGGTTTCCTAAATCCTGCTGGCTGTTTTAGAGGAATATAAGTCCATTGTAATAAGCACTTTCTAACAAGACTTGATAATGGGGAGCATTAAAGCCCTTGGTGCCCCAGGCTGGGGGGGGGGGCGGCAGCAGGAAGGGCTCTCAAAGCAGGGTGCCCTAGTTCCTGGAGCCGCACTCCTGCTGGGGCTCTTCTCCTGCAGAAGACACTAGGCCACTAGAGGGGGCAGTTGTATAGATAGAGATGCAGCTTCAGCCAGGCCCCGGGCAGCCAGAGGGCTTTAGCTGGAGAGAGGCTGCAGGCCAGCGACCCTTCGAAGGCTTTCAAGTTTGGATGCTAAAGACCTTCACCCCTCTAAACCTGTGTCCTTGATCGCAACCAGGGGTTTACCCTTCAGTAAAATCCTGGTATTTTCATGCCATGAGTAAATACCTCTGGTCTCCATCTATCTGTCCATCCATCCACACATCCTTCTTTCCATCCATCTACCAAATCGTTCTGGGCATTTACTGTGAACCAGGCACCAAACCTACGCTTTATCTTCTTGGAAAGCCTACATCCTAAAGGAGGGAGACTAGCATCCAACAGTAATGAGACAGACCCCTGCAGCCTAGCTCGGGGTGTGGGGTGTGGGAGAGGAGGCTCCCCTGCAGCACGGGCCTGTCCCTCTCAGGGCCCTGGCCTTTTAGATAAATGCAGTTAACCCGGTGAGTGGATTCTGAGCTGAGAGGAGAGATTAGAAAAGGCTTTGAAGATGAACGGCCTGTGGTGGTCCACAGGCAGGGGCAGCAGGAAAGGAGGCAGGAGCCCAGGCAGGGCCAGGCTGCTGGGCTCTTGCAGAGCAGGGTTCTGTGTGCAGTGCAAACCTTGGGATCCCAGTTATCTACCCACAGGACATATCTGCTCCTGGCAGCTTCATTTAGCATGTGCAGCCACACCCAATGACGCCACAACAAGCCCACCTGGGGACACGTTTCTCAGACAGTGTCCTCCTTGTGAAGCGGCACGTGACTGTACAGTAGAAGTGCAGAGTTGCACCTGGGGAAGACAGATGACCACTGCCGGAGGATGGTTCTCCCTGGGAAAGGATGGGCTTGGGACACAGGCGGTTTGGCTGTGTCTGGGGACAGCAAAGCACTCCGAAGCCCATGTGGTCAGCGTGGAAGTGTGTTCTCGCCAGCCAAGGAGACAAGCCCGATCCACAGGATCTTCTACAACTTCTTCTCAGCTCACGTATTCATGGTAAAAAAGATCAAAACAGAACCCTCAGTGCAGTATTGCTCCCTCTCCAGCCGCCAACCTCACAGAGTGGGTACTTTTAGTGCCCGGATGTCTTGGCCACATGCATTTAAAGGAGATGCATATCCAGTAGTGTTCTCCATAAGAAAGGATGGCTCAGTTAACTTCGTGGGTTTTAGAGGTTGTGTAAAGAAGGCCAAGATAAGTTTTCTCCCAAGCTTCGATACTGGCTCCCCCTTTACCTTTGGTAGACATATCACCATGGTAACAGTCACAGTTTGGTTTTCATAGTTGACAGCCACACTTTGTGATTCGAATGTGGGGCTGAAACTGTTTTCTGACAAAGATAGATTGGAAAAGAGGACGATTGCACAGAAATCGTTCAGCCTCAGTTCAGATCATGAAAGTAGTGCCAGCCAGGCCAGCCGCCACCTGCCACAGGTCCCACCGACCACTGCCGTGACTGAGCTGTGCGACCAACCCAGGGTCCATTGGAGTTCACTGTGGACAAAGTCAAGACCTCGGCCTCTGCACTTGACTCTAAAGTGGTGGGTTGCCTGCCTGTCCCACGACCTGTAGAACCTTTGTCAGTTAGCCCCGGGGATTCAGGACATGGTCACCAGGAAGCAGACAGTGCCTATTCACCAAGGACAAAGGTACACACCCAGGGACCCACCCCTTCCAGCCACACCCTACCTGCCTATCACCACCCAGTCAATCCCTATCAGGGGAATATTATGCACTGATTATGTTAAGGCTCTCCTAATCCAAGCATTTCACCTCTGAACTTTGTTGAATTGTCTCACACATGAGCTTTGAGGGCAGGGGGACACCTCACATCTAAACCATAACAGAGAACAGCAGAGTGATGGAATTCTGTTGGTATTTCAAAATGGGGAAAAGAAGGAAAGATGGTTGTAGCTTTCAGGGCCTGACCTGAGCAGTCTTAGGTGAATTTGCAAAGCCGGAGGCTCTGGATGGGTGGGTCAGGCAAGGGTCATCAAGTGAGCTATTTATTAGTCATGATAAACAAGCTAGCTTAGTTGGTAGCAAGTCTTACCTTCTAGAAGTAGGTATATCTTCTTATTTTTCTTTCTATTGTGCTAAAACCAGGTAACATAAAATTTGGCTTCTTAACCATTTTTAAGTGTCCAGTTCGTGGCACTGAGAACATTCAAATTTTTGTACCACCCTCATCCCTCTCCATTTCCAGACTATTTTATCTTGCAAAACTCCAGTTCTGTACCTGTTAGTCACTGATTCGTCCTTTCCTTCTCCCCCAGCCCCTGGTAACCACTCTTCCTTCCCTGTCCATGAACTGGCCATCCGTGGTTAGATCATGAGGAGACCAGCAGACTTCCCTGTCTTCAAGCCAAGCCAGGATGAGCTTATTCTCTTAATGCCACGTGCAGCCTTCGTGCCAAGCCAGAGAGCCCATGAGACTGTGCTGCTTCCAGAGCTCTCCCTGGCTGCAATGCAAGGACAGATGGCCTTTTGGACAGTTCTACTGCAAACTCATTTTAAAAGCAAGGACTGCCTTAGCCCTTCCCTTCCCCTCCAGAGTTCAAGAAAAATGTGCCATCTCTAATTACCGAAAGGTCACCCAAGAGCGCTGGTGGGAGCAGCTCACTTTGCCAGGTCATTAGGAACTCCGGAAATAAGCCCCTTGACATCGCCCCCAGGTCCTGGTAGTGGGGCATCACTGGCCATAGCTGCCCAAGGGGGTCTCTTTTAGATGATTTCTGTTGGAAACTCAGGTTCTCTTGGCCCTTGCCGATCATTTGCAGTCATTCTGCATTTTTTGGAACACATCTGAGGCCTAAAGGCAGAAAACGTGGGGTCAAGAACTATCTTCCAATCTAACGTCGAATGAAACTCATCTCTGAAATGACGTAGCGCTGACCTTTCTCTTTCCCAAGAACCACGCATGGTTCAGTGGCCACAGCCTTTTCCCCTCCCAGGAGCACCTGCTGAATGCCTTCCACCGCGAATGTTGATCTGCCACTGGCTGTCGGCAGAGCATGGTACTCAGGTCAGGAGAAGCGAGCCTCTGGAGGGCTGGCCTTTCAGCTGGGCAGACAGGGCCATCACCCCAGCAGAAAGGAGAGATGGCAGTGCGACTGTGCAGTGACATTTCTGTTAGGCTAGTTCTCTGTCCAAATCTCTGTCTGCCTTGGGACCACACAAAGGTTCCTCCAGGTCAGCAGTTCATGCAGAGGACATTGGAAAACGTCTGGAATTTTGTTTGCTTGTTTCATTTTGTTTGGTTTGGTCCTAGGGACTAAACCCATGGGCACTTGACCACTGAGCTGCATCCCTGGCCTTTTTAAATATTTTATTTAGAGATAGTTTCTCACTGAGTTGCTGAGGCTGACTTTGAACCCACAATCTTCTTGCTTCAGCCTCCCCAGCCACTGGGATTACAGCCACCCCCAGCCACTCTGTCCTGCTGGAGGTATTTTTGATCATCACAGTTCTGGGGCTTATGGTGGGGAGATGGTGGGGATGCTGCAAAGCATCCCATGGTTACAGCCCAGCTACCACCACAAAGCACTATCTGACCCTGATGTCCACAGTGAGGAGCTGAGGAGCCCCATCCTGCCCTCTGCAAATGCCTTCCTGTTGGGAGGTAACGAAAGCTGTAGACACCCGGCAGCTCAGCTTCTCCCAGGGCTGGAGCCCTGTTGAATCCTCACACCCCCGCCCAGAGATGTTGCCGTTATCAACCTTTATTTCCAGAAGAAGAAATTTTAACTTTAAATAAATTGCCCCAATTCATACAGCTTGAAGATGGTGGGGTTGGGGTCTGGACAAAGATTTTAGACTTCTGTGCCTCCACAACTTAGCTGCAGGCAGGGTAATGGGCAGGTCTGTGTCAACGTGACAACTTTTACCTGAGAGGAAACTAAACCTAGGAAGAACTTCATTATTTGCTGCAGGAATTTCCACAGATCCGTTAACGGAAGACGTCCTTGCGAGACACACCAAACAAGTGCCCCCATCATGCCCCACTTGGCCACTCCCACCCTTCAATGCCCGCCCACTCCAAATTATTGGGTCATGAACTTTGCTCCATCCAGATCATCCTGGCTTTGAAATACGCTCCAGCTCCTCGGAGCCCACACCAGGGTCCTGCGCCATCTTTCTTCTGACTTCCTTCTCTGAGTATCCCGAGGGCTGTCAGAAGGGCTCTTTCTTACTGCAGGGGGTTCTAGTAAATTCAGCTTTACCCAGTGATATTTTGGAAAGCTCAACAGTACAAAGTTGTCTAAGCCCAAAGCCTTCCATTTTTTTGCCCTTGGTGATACTATTTCTTAGTGCACTTTTGAATTTAATTTAAATGAAATACTGTGCCCATTATTTTATCGTTCACTTCTTTAAGACATTTAATGTAGTTCAGGCCTCTGTCATTGTCATTTCCACCCCCTATGGCTACTTAATACTTAATGCTATTGATGTATGTGTCCTGATCCACTTAGCCAACTTCTTGGAGATGGAAAGAGAGGTGGTTTTCAATTTTCAAGATTACCAATAACACCACACTGTAACCTAATTCTGTGCTCACAACTGCGTGACCACAACTTTGATTTTTAGCCGTTCAATGGCCAGCTCGATGTCCAAAAGAAGATGAAATTCAGACATCATCAATAAAAGGTTCTGTTTTTTTAAGGTGGTGAACTAATTCCACCTTTAGATCAACAAGCCAGTGTTGTGTGCCTTTAGTTTGCAAGCCCTGGAGGAGTTGATCTCAAAGGCTCCATACTTCTCTGACCCAAAAGAGGCCAAGGCAGTAAACTAAATGCCCCATGGTGGTGCCAGTCATTTCCCTGGAAATGAACATACAGCCTCTCCAGGTAGAATGTGTTTCTCAGACTGGAGTCTTCCAGGTGGGCCTGGGAGTCACACTAAGTCTAACTTCTCGATTATTTACTCACAACATGGACCACAATTGCTGGCACAGCTGGGGATGGGCACCCGAAGCAGCCCAGCAGAAGGCAGGCCAGCTCGCAGCGGCTGTGCCCCTCCAGCAGCCGTGGAGCCCACCCAGTTAGGTTTGCATCACCACAACAAACACCTGAGACCGCTCGCTTACTGGGATAAGAGGACGTTGAGGCTCAAGTTTGGAGGTGCTGGTCCAGGCTTCAAGTGGCCCCTTTGCTTGGGCCTGTGGCAAAGCAGCACATCCAGGTGGAGAGGGCCTGGTGGAGCAAGGCCACCCACCCTCTGGCCTGGAAGCAAAAAGAGAGGAAGAAGATGGGACCAGGAGTCCACAATGCTCTTAAGGACCCTGCTGAAGGACCCAAGGGCTGCCACAAGCGCCATCTCCTCCAGGCTCCCCCACCTCCAGTAGTGGTGCCTTAGGGACCAAGATTTAGCCCGCTGGTCTTTGGGTGCTGAGAGCCATAGCTAAGTAGGAATGATGCATGGCAATTTCCTTGTCAGCCTACCCCATGTTGCTTAGAGGAAGGACTCTCCATTGTGGAAATGGGCTTGCCTTGGACCCAGGTCATTTGCAGTGACATTGCATGTATGTTTGAGAAAGGTGACCCTGCTCAAGGACCAGGGTGGATCCGGGTTTAGGGAGGATCCTGCTGGATTAGGGTGGGTCCAGGTTTAGGGTGTATCCTGCTGGGAATAGGGAGTATCCTGCTGCCTCAGGTGCCCGCCCCTTGAGTTCCCATTGAGTTCTCTCGGGATTCAGAGAGTATTTTGGGATGCAGAGCCCAGTGGAAGTGTGGATTTCCCCAGAACGTGCGTGTAGAGTGCCGGTGTGAGTTCGGGAATAAAGAGTTGAATCTTTGAATCTACAAGGTGTGAGTGGCTCGTGATTTTGTGCCCAGCCAGACTGCGGCATTTGGGGGACATTCAAGTTCCACATTGAAGCAGAACCTGCGGAGGAAGAGTAGAAAGAGAGCCCACAGCAGGTTGTTTGATGGGGATCGCGGGATCCCCCCACCTCCTCACCTCTGTGTAACTTATGAGCATCTAAGGAGGTCAACAAGTCCCAAACTGGCTTCGTCACACGTTCTCCTGCATTTCTTATCTGGTGAACCTCACCGCATTCAGCCAGGAGGAGGAGACCTAAGGGAGCCCAGGTCTCCCTGCAGTGTTCTTCTCCACACAGCTGAGGGACTCCGCTTGCCTTTCGGGGCCCAGCTGAGCGCTGCCTCCGTGAGGCGCCTCCCCAGACAGACTATGCTGTGTTTTTCTCCCTCCCCTGCTGTCCGACAGCAGCCCCCAGTTCTCTTGGAGCACCCCTGGCCCCGTTCTGCTCGCCTCTGCCCTCTACTGAGCCATGCGAGGAGACTTAGATCTGGTTCCCCTGTGATGTTTTGCCCAGAGCTTGAGGCCTGATCCCCAGCAGAGGCTTGAAAAGGCTGATTGAAGAAATTAATCTGCTGTCTTGTTTAAAATTGATCCACAAATCATTCCATGTGGATGTGGAGACGGCGTCCCTTTCCTGAAACTGGGGAGCCTTTTGTGATTTTTTTTTTAGTCAATGATGCATAATGCATTTAATCATGTGACCTCCGCCACTGGCTTATATCCGGTGTGGCCCCCACTCCATGAAGTTGTCTGCTACTGTGTAAGCAATGCAGGGACTACCACGCTGCAAAGAGGCCAAAACCAACCCACGCAGACAGCACGCATAGCAGGGGTGAGACTGAGAGAGGAGGGAGGTATAGAGAGGTCCACCTGCCCCAGCTCCTTCGTCCCACTGAGGTTCCAAGGTAGCCCCACTGGGCAGTGCTCAGCGGGCAATGCTCAGCTGAAACCACCCACAGGGCTCATTCTGACAGTGACCAGTCATGGCAGATAGGAAGATGGCTGTTGCTGTCACTGGCTTCCATGGGATTTATCACACATCATGAGGCAGCAGGAGCAGAACCCCATGCTGGAAGCAGGGCACTGCTCTGGCATTACTGTGTGTGTGGTGGAGAGAGGTTGGAAGGCTCCCAGGAGGCTCTCAGCAGGAGCCTGTGGGCTCTCGGGTGTCACTTGGGGCACACATGAAGGCAAGGAAAGCAGTGCTAGACACTGGGGTAAGGAGACCCTGTCATCAGCAAAGAGAAGTTTAGTAATGTGGGAATCAGAAAATATTCTTCATAAACTTTGTGAGTAGCTAGGAGATTTCTGGGCAGGGTCAAGGGGATGCCTGGCCTCTAGCTCCCTGTAGTAAAATATCAGAGAGAAATGCACCGGAGAACAAACTGTTCAGTTCTGGAGTAGATTTCAGAAGGAACATAAGTGCTTTCCAGTTGAGAAAGCATCCTCAAAGGAACAAAGGGCCAAGGAAGCCCTCAGACCCTGGGTGATGCCGGAAACGTGGAGCTGGTGGTGTCACGATAACCCTTGGTTAGGGCTCCAGGGAAGGTAAGGTGGCACTTTACAGACTTTTAAAGAGATAAAAATGTCCTTCTCAGGACCTCATGGGTATGTCTTACAAACCCCCTTTTTATTTCGGGCAAAGGGAGAAAGAAGTTTTATTGCTTTGCTAGCAAAGGAGAAACACAGGGCTCCTATCTCGGAGGCTATGACTTACTGTCTTACAGTTCTGGAGGTCAGAAGTCCAAAGTGATTCTCATGGGGTTGGATCATGGTGTGGATGGCCTGCAGTCCTTCTGAAGGGTCCAGGGGGAGTGCCCATCGCTCTGCTTCTTCAAGCCCCCAGAGGCCACCTGCAACTGTAGCTCACACCCCCTACTCCATTTCCCAAACAGGCAGAGTACTCTCCTTTGTCCCTGGACCTGTTTCCATCCTTAGGTCTCCCCTCTGTATCTCTGACCCTCCTATCTCTCTCCTACAAGATAACATTGGGCCCACCCATGGGACAACTCCCTAGCTCAGGATGCACCTTTTACTATGTGTGGCCACATAGTCAAGGGGATGAGATTTTGGCCTCAAGTCCTGCCGCAGTCTGGCTGGGCACAAAATAACCAAGCCGCCACACAGCCTTGTAGGTTCAAAACAGGAACTCCTTTATTCTCCGCACTCCCGCCAACGCCACGCACAGCCTTCTCCCAGGACACACCACACACCAACCGGAAATCCCTCCTCCGGAAATCCCTCCCCAACCAACGGGAACTCCCCAGGAATCCCTCGAGAACTCCAAAGTAGTGGGCAGAGGCAAACAGTAAAGGTCTAATATACAATTGAATAAATCCAGCATCATCTTAATGGCTCGCCTCGCAACCAATACTATTGGCAAAATGCCAGGGGCCATTCCGACTGGGCTGTGGCTCTCAGCAAAGTCCAGACCTGATGCCATAACAGGGTGAAACATCTGGGTCAGGCCTGGGGCTGGGAGAGTCCTGGGGAGAGGAGATTGCGTTCTGCCTATGGGAAGAACGTGAATCACTTCTGGTTAGAGGGGAGGCTTTGGTGGTTTCAAAATATATCCTCAAATTCCTTCCTAGGTGAGCCCTGGAAATTGAACAGTTTATTGGTAAAAGTGATGTGCTGTGACTTCTGAAGCTGGAGGATTAGAGGAATGTAAACTTCTACCTGGTGGCTGGATCTTCACCCTTAAAACATTTAGCCACCATGCAAAAGCCCTGGCTGCTCAGAGACCACTACACAGTGAGAGTCTGAACCAGCTCACCCAGGGACCACACGGGAAGCCCTGGGAATACAGAGGGAGAGATCTGGTGAGCTCTCAGCTGCTCACACCCACTTACCCACTCATGTGTCTACCTGCAGTGTAAGGGTCCGGCGAAACGTCTGAGGGAGAGACCACCCAAGAGACTGACTCCATGCAATTGGCAAAAGGGGATTTATTGGGGATCCATTCCAGCACGCTGGGGCTCCGTGCTCACTCAAGAAGGGAGAGCAGCCCAGAGCCCAGAGCAGAGGTCAAGCAGAGCTTAAGTACACTTTTTGGAGAGGGTGGGGGGCTTTGCATACATCAGAACAAATCATCATGAGGCACGGGAAAATTGAACAACAACCCAGAGTCAGGATTAGTACATACATTGGCGGGAACAATCTGGGCAGGAGTGATTGGTCATTTCTAAGCGGGGTACAAATTTAAACTAATTGGTTCTGAGGCCTAGATGCTTACGTGCCATATTACCTGGAGCCCTTAGCTATTAAACAACCAGGGAATCAATGGAGATATTTACTGGGCAGTTCCCACATTGTCCTAACAACTTTACAGAAATTACAGGTTCCGGGGATAGCAGAGGAATTTTAACAATACCTAGTCTTTACTTTTTAGCCCAGGCCTTGCCATTTAGAAGCTTTGCAATGCCCAATCTTTTACACTTTAACTCAAGCTTTTGCAGCTTAGAATCAGCTTAGAAATTTTACCTTTACAGCAGCAGCAGGAGAGACCCTGAGCCAGAACATTCCACTGAGCTCTTCTGAATTCCTGACTCACGGAAGCCATGAGCATTAGCCACACAGCTGTTGTCTAAAATCCCTACATGTTGAGGTGGTCTGTTCATAGCAGGAGATATGGGGACACTTGCCCTTGGATATGCCTCTGAGGACTGGCCTTTGCAGGCTGGGTCTGGGGGCCAGTAGTCATGATGCTTACACTTTTCTTCAAAAGCAAAGAGAAACACTTCCCCTGTTGTAAACAGATGCTAGCAAGCTTAATCTTGGAGGACTGTGTGGATGCTGGGCAGGCCTGGCTGTCCCTACAGGGTGCATGCAGGGTGACTTTTGTTTCCTGATGCCTCCAGGCCACCATCAACATCTGACTTTCCGCTCCTGACTCACCTTTGACTCAAACATTTCTGCTTCCTACCAAAAGCATGGGATGTGCTTCAGTGCCAAGTCAAAGTTAGTTGCTCTGAGACAACAGAGGAGAAGGGAGATTAGCTCCAGTTCTGGAAACACGAGGCTCACACAGCAGGTACCATTGAGCATTTCTATGATAGAAAAATTTCTATGTTGAAAAATTTGGCAGGAGAGTCTTAGAAGTATCTTCATGCACATCCTGGATGTTTTTCATGTTTTTCATTTGGGTACCACATTGAATTTTTTAATGTGAGTTTAGGACTTGAAAAAATCATGCCTGTTGTTTTTTCTGATAATGGAACTATAGTTCACTTTTATTTTTTATCTTTTGCTTATCTCTATGTTTTTATATCTTGCACATCAAAAGTACATTTCTTATTAGAAAGAAACACATCTTGACCTTGGAATTAATATGGCATTTTTTAATAATACACTAAAATCACAGCCAAAGAAAGAAAAGATTGATAAACTTTATTGTATTAAAGAAAGATTATCAAAAACTGAAGTCAATTGAAAATGGAAGCCACAAATGGACAGAAATATTCAAATAATAAAGCAAGAACTGGTACCCAAAATGCACAAGGAATGCATACGGGTCAGGAATGAAAGCACAGAAAAGCCAATAGAAAGATCCGCGAGACGCGTGAGCAGGTGCTTCGTTACAGAGGAGGATGAGGTGGCCAATGCGCGGGGAAGAGGCCCTGAGTTCAGAGAGATGCAAAGGAAGGGTCTATTGTATGCTGTTGTGCATCTTCTGAAGGGAAGAGTTGTCCCGTTTGAGGCGACAGGCGGCTGCTCAAGCTCTCAGACGACTGGCTCCACACGGTGTGGTTTCCACCCAGGCTCGTGGTGACGACATTGAAGTCCTCTGGGAAACAAGTGCTGCTTTGGAGAAATTCCTCCTGGCTGCGTTTCCCACCTGCCTCTGCAGACCCTCTCCACTCTCCTTCCTGTGCTGGGCCCAGAGGCCAACACGGGGTTGGGGGTGGGGGTGCATCTGGATCTCTTCTTGCTGACATTCAAAGTTGGCTGACATTAGCAGCAGGTCTGCAGGTGCAGGGAGAGGGAGGGCAGGTCCTTTCTCTGCTCCCAGACTTCCCTTTGCATGTTAATATCTACTCAATGACCATCCCCTGTGGCTAGTGTGTTCTTCTACTGAATGTCTTGATCTCTGAGTTTGGGGGTGGAGCTTGGGTCACCCGCCCTTTCCCTGCACCCCCACCCCAGGGATCCTTGTGTCTGCTCCATCCTGCCTTCTCCCCATCCCTTACAGCCTCTTTTCATTAGACCTTTCTGCTGTTGCTAGTCGTCTTCCCACTCTCCTCATTTCTCCCTTGGCACCCTATGCTGGCATATTCCTCCCGATGATGATTTTCATTCCTTCGGTGCCTGAGCATCTATAGATGCTGACTTTCATGCACCAGGAGTGTCTGACGGGGCGGGAGCAGGAAGGCAGAGCTCTGGTGTCCGTGGAAGATGAGCTCCGACCCCTTCCTTCCTCGAGTTCCCATGGTCAAGAATGCACCCTGACTGTTGTATTCTGCTACCTTTCCTATCCCAATCTGTATATGGGGTAAAAATGGGAGTTCATAACCCACTTGAATCAAATGTATGAAATATGATATGTCAAGAGCTTTGTAATGTTTTGAACAACCAATAATAATAATAATAAAAAAGAATGCACCCTGCTTATCTTTGACCTACTCCTTTTGCTGTGCCCCTGATACCAGCAGCCAACTTGGAAGTTTTGCAGAATTTCCTGTCTGGGAGTTCAAAGATCCACCTAGAGTAAAACAGACAACAACAACAAAGTGAAAATAGGAAGGAACTACGAAAGAATGGATTTTAAAGAGAGCTTTATAAGCTTCATTTTGGGAGAAGCTTCTAGCCACAGGGGACGGTAATTGAGTAGATATTAACATGCAAAGTGCTGTCTAAATAATTATGGCTGGCAATGGTGTTCAATTGTAATTGTTGAAGAAGAAAAACATATGAAGAGGTGGTAAGGTTGAGAGGTTGCTAATTCTGGAAGGCTGGCGTTTTAGCGTTGACGGGGAGTTGCCACATTAGAGACTAATTTCTTTTAGGCAAAAATCAATAGATAATTTGCAGGGAAACGTGAAATAATTTTGCAAACTGTAAAAGACAGTCTTCTGGTCAGAGATGAGCTTCCCCCCCCCCCTCTCTCTCTCTTTTCCTTCCTATTGGGCCTGTCACCAGTGTGGGGTTGGCCTCTGGAGGGCCAATCAGTTGGCATCTCTCCAATGAGGCACAGGTAGAGGAGGGACTCGGGTCCCTTCACCCCAGCAGCTCCTCTTCCCTGTGCCCTGTTGCCAGCCCACTCCCCTATGGCTTATTATCAGCAGTCCTTCTCCCCCGCCCTTAAGCGTCCTTCCACAATTCTGCTTTTACAAGGGAGGATGGCTTTCTAAAATATTTATGTATTTATGAAAAGAGGAAAAAAGGAAGATGGAGAGAATGTGGGAAGTCTGTCGGCTTTCAACATGCAGCATAACTCCTCTTATTTTGCTGTTGTTACTTCTGTGCGTTATTGTGTTTGGAAAAAAAAAAAAAAACACCACAGAGAACAGGCATGCAGAACGCACCAGCCAACAGGTGCCCTCTGCACCCGAGCAACTTGCCCTGTTCTCCAACTCCAAGGAGTCAGGCTGCGGCCTGAGGCTGCCGGGCAGGACGAGGCCTTCAGGCTCAGGGAGGGTGTCCCAGGAGAGGAAGGGCACTGGTCCAGGTGTCTGGGGCTGGGGGTTCCACTGTGAGAGCTGCTTCCCAGTGAGGTGGCGGCAGGGGGTGGGAATTCACTAGATCTCAAAATCAGAATCTCAGAGATCGAAGTTCCGGCACTTTGAATACCAGTAAAGAAGGAATTCCTTGGGAATCCAGGTGCTAAGGGCTTGGTCCTGGTCCCGCATGGAGGAGAGGGGCCACTTGAGCAGAAGGAAAGTCTGAACCGAAAAGCTGGCACTGGGCAGTGGGTGGAACAGAGGGGGGTGGGAACGTGAGTGCACCCTGGGATGTGTGAGGGGTGCTCCCACCCATGACACTCTGCTACAGAGAGCTCACAAGGGGCACTAGCCTGCCATCCCTGTGTGCACCTGCCATGCACACTGGAGTCCTCCTGATGGGCACAATGGAGGCTGGTAGATGGGTGGCCCCGTGGATGCAGTCCTGGTAGATGGAGGGCTTCCTGCTTTCCCCCTCTCTGAGGCAGGACAGGAGGCACGTGTGTGCTGGGGTGTGATCCTGGGAAGTGCTGCGACCAGTGCGGCCAATTTATCAGGAGAGGGGCAGAGGGGGATAAGGGAAATAAAGACTCACAGATTCAGATCTTGAAGATAATAGCCGAGGTCAGTGGAGCGCTGCTCTCTGATGGAGAAGCAGGTCTAAAGAATTACTCCAGCGATCTTTATTTATGTATGTCTCATTATCAGATTAAAGATTATGCAAGCATTATTCTTTGTATTCATGGAGGTTACAGAGCTGCAACATTATGCAGCTGATTCCCCAGTTACATTCTATAGTTGCAATGTGCAATATTAGGAGCTTTGTGCAGCTCTCAAGAAAGTCCATTGTTTAAAGTTACTGCTAGGTGGGCAGGTTCAGGAGCAGCAGAGCTGGTGAAACACTGCCGTTGTCTAGCAAGAAAGTTCTTCTATTCCTAGGAGCTGTGTGTCTGAGGTCAAGGTCAAGGCTGATAGGACTGCAGCATAGAGCCTCCTCAGGGAGGGCATTACCATGGCAGCTAGACATCCTGTGCCGATGCAAAGAAACTTTCCCAGGCACCAAGTATGTCACAGCCATGACGTAATCAGAGACCCTGATCTCAGACACTGCTCTCCCATTCCTTGTCACTGCTCTCCACAGGGAAGCCTACACTTGTGGATGGTGGAGAGTAGAAGAGAAGGCACCTGCGGCACAGTCTAGCCAGATGCCCCTCGAGGAGCACCAAAGGCCTCTTTGGAATGAACGAGACTCTGAACGCAGCAAAGGCCCCGCCCGGGTCAGGCCTCCACCTAGTCTGCACAGATGAAATTCCAGTCATCAACCTGTCCCTTCTTCCCCTACTCTCACTGGGAGCAGGGAGGCTGAGAACCAGTGCAGCCAGCCTCGCTCTAGGTGAGCAATGGGAAGAACGTGGGTAAACACTGCCCAGCCCAGCGCTCCCTAGTGTAGAGAAGAAACAAAGTCTTTTCTTTCTTGCTGCCTGCAGAGTGGGAGAAAACTTTGCCAGCTACTTTTCTACTTTTCTAATGAGATTATAAATAAATAAATCAAAAGCTTAACTCCCAAAACTAATAACCCATTCAAACAATGAGCAAGAGATATAAATTAAGACATGTCTCCAAACAAGAAATACAAATGGCCAACGAATATATGAAGAAATGTTCAACATCCTTAGCAATCAGCGAAATGCAAATCAAGACCATCTTACCCATTAGAATGGCAATTATCAAGAATACAGATAATGATGATTACGGGTGAGGATGAGGACGAGGGAAAAAAGTACACTCATACATTGTTGGTGGGACAGCAAATTAGTACAACCACTTTGGAAAGCAGTTTAGAGATTCCTCAAAAGGTGAGGAATGGAACCACAGATGACCCAGCTATCCAACCCCTTGCTAGTCATCCCAAACAACAAGTGTTTACCAATTTTACTGCACATAAAACAGGTTATATGCAAAAAGTCCATTTTCTGTAAAGAATCGAGCATCAGTGGATTTGGGATGGATTTGGGGTGGTAGTGGTCCTGGAACCCACCCCCTGAACATTTGAAGGGATAACTAAACTTGCTATAAGTGCAACTGCCCTTTTTCTTCTTTTTAAGAAATAAATAAGTTGATCCTAAAATTCACACATAAATGCAAGAACCAATATGATCCTTAAAAGGAAAAATGATGTTCTTCCTGATTTCAAAATTTAATTACAATGTTACAAACAATCCAGCATGCGGTGCTGGCAAAAGGGCAGTCATATAGACAAATGTAAAAGAATTGAACATCTAGGAATCAGCCCATATATGTATGGCCAATTGATTTTCAACAAGGGTACCAAGACCGTTCAATGAGGAAAAATATTATTTTCAAAGTAATGGAAAAACTATAGCCACATACAAAAGGAGTGGAATGCCGGGTTTCTGTTCTCAGGACTAAAAGGCTCAGGGGTCACTCCAGTTAAACTGGGCTAACTGGGCTGTGCAAAATAACCACACAAGAGACACAAATACCTTTTTCTTTGGGGTCGCTGTGACGGCTCCTCTGACCTTAAGGATCCGCAGAAAGAGAGAGAGCAAGAGCACACGCTGACCCCTTTTATTGAGGAGAAGCTATTCAAATGAGGCAAGGGGTCAGGTTTCAGGGGGCTGAGTATCTTCATCTTCATGATGTCCACTGTCAGCAGGTTGACTGACATCTGGGTAGGCCACACCCAAGGGCACAGTAAGAGAAGGGGACACACACAAGGCACTTCCATGGAAGATTCTATCCTAAACAGGGCAAGGGGTTATATTACAAAGGAACAGGTGAGCATAGCTTCACCCATGGGGCTGTAGCAAGACACACCCATGCACGAGAAACCGACCCTGGGACTCAAGAAGGGCTGGGGAAAGCTCTGCCACATTCCTGTGGCTGAGTGCCTCAGCACCCAGCTGGGGAGTGAGGTTGGTCTCCCACAGAGGAACCCCTACCTCACACCATATAAAAATTAACTCAAAATGGATCAAGGCCTAAATGTAATATCTATATCCACACATCTCTTCAAGAAAACATAGGTAAAAACTGTGTGAGCTTCAACTAGGTAATGTTTTCTTACATATGACAACCAAAGCAAAATCAACAAAAGAAAAAAAAAATAGATACTCGGGAACTTATCAAAATGGAAGACTTTTGTGTGTCAAAGCATACTGTCAACAAAGTGAAAAGGCAACCCACAGGAAGCAAACATATACCCAATGAGTCTAGCATTCACAATATATAAAGAACTCTTAAAACTCAACATGCAAAAGTAGACTAAGAATTTGAATAGACATTTCTTAAAAATATATAAAAAGGTGTGCAAACGGCCAGTAATCACATAGAGAGATGCACAGACCATTACTCACTAGGGAAATGCAAATGAAAACTGGACACTGTTTCAAACTCACCAGGACGGTTATTACGACAGTCAATCATAATAGTAATGCATGTGTGGGAACTTGAAGCACTCATGTATCACCAGAGGAGATGCCAAAGGTACAGCTGCTTTGCAAACAGACTTCCACGTCCTCAGAAAGTGGACCCCAGAGTTACCCTAGGACCCAACAGTTCTACTCCCAGGTACACATCAAAGAGAATTAAAAGCATATGCTCACATAAAAATTTGATCGTGAATGTTCACAGTAGCATTATTTACAATAGCCCCAAACTGGAAATAATCCAATGCCTATCAACTGAAGAATGGATCAACAAAACAGGGCATATACAAACAAGGAAACACAATTTGGCAAAAGAAAGTCATGAAGTTCTGCCACCTGCCTCAGCATAGGTGAGCCCTGAAAATCATAGGTGAGCCCTGTGTGGAAGAGCCAGCCACACTAGCCATGTGTGGCTCTCTTCCATTTATCAGAAGTCCAGAACATGCAAATGCACAGGAAAATAAATAGGTCAGTGGTTGTAGGTGCTGGGAGGAAGGGAAATGGGGGTGAGGGATGGGAACAGGGTTTCTTTCTGGGGTGATGAAAGTAGTATGGAATTAGTGGTCCACTGGATAATATGTCCTCAAAGGCGAGTTTTGTGATATGTGAATATCAATTAAAATATTTTTAAAGTAATAGACAAAGGCACATTTAGTCAACTGGTTCGGCACGTAAGTTACTCATGGAACAAGTATTTATCAGGTGCCATCCATGTGTTGACATGAATGTCCTCTGTGAAGGACAGAAAAGCATGGGTCCTGCTTCCTGAGGGCCACCCCCCTCAGCTCTGCAAGTGAAGGGAGGGCCAGAAGGAGGGATGCAAGAGCTGGAGAGGGCACTTGAAGAGGAAAGCCCAGGAAAGTCACCTTGGTGGGGAGCACTCAGGCTTGGGGCTCACCTGCTCTTACCAGGAGCCTGGTAGTGGGTAAGTAACTTAGTATCTTCCATTATCTGTTCATCTATTTTTTTGGGTTTTGGTTTCCATTTTTATTGCTAATGGGAATATGAGTCTCTACCTTGTCAAGAATTGGCTGGGGAAGTCACCTGGGCCACTGAGCACATGCCGCTGCATGTTATATCCTGTAGGTATTCATGAAATCTGACCTGAGGCCAAGAAGCTCATGGGAAAGCTGGGTCTTTGTGAGCCAAGGTCGTAGATGGTCAGAACTCTCCCTTCCAACTGTACTTTTGATCCAAATTCAAAATTCATGCAGGTGAGCCCTCAGCTAGCTGAGCTTTCTTAAGTCTAGGGCCATCAATGCCGAGTCTGGCTGGGCACAATTCACGAGCCACTTGTCAAGCAGAAACAAACTTTATTTTTAGAACACACACACCGCACCACACGAGCTCTTCAGGAATTCCCTCAGAGCCCAACTGCCACCACTGGCTTCCGGGGAGCCTCTCAACCTGCCCTTCTCCCGCTCTTGAAGCCAATTGGCTGGGTCGCATGGGCGGAGCCAAAAGAGTCCCCTAATGAGCAGCTCCGTGGTCTGAAAGGGCGGGGAAACAGCCCAATGAGCATCACCGAAGAGGAGCTAATCAGCTGGCAGCTAGAAGTTTGCTGGGGCCGCTGTGAGCCAATCAGCTGGAAGTTTGCTGATTATCTTTGTCCAGCAAGGTGAAGATCCTTGTTAACAATTCCAGTGAATCTCCAGGTCATATCCAGTGCGGGACACCAGACATTGTGAGGAAGACAGAGCTAGTTAGCTAAAGAAGGAGATGTGGCTACTGGGTGGACAGAAAAGATAACATTCCTCATGACTGTCAGCTACACGCTCCCTGGGGGCCTCCACCTCCCTGCCTCAGAATCTCATGGTCAGGGTCCTTTCCGTGCCCCCCTAATACGACGTGGCTCTGAAATCCACCACGAGCCTCCACACCTGCATCCCCCTTGCCCCACGTTGATAGAATGTAAGAACAGATGGGAAAGCCCTTTACCAATGACAGATTATCAATGTGAGTCCCACGCTGAGTGGGGCTTGGCTGCCTGCCGAGAGCAGAGTTGACAGGGGGAAAGGCCCTCACCCCCAGAGCAGCTTCCTTTGTCCTGCTTATTGAACCTGGGTAGGAAAGACACAGTCTCTTTGGGCTGTTAGCCTTAAACAGCTGTCCCCTGCTGTTACATGGACAACCTTCTAAGAGCCGCTCAGCTGGAATTACCCTGGAGTGGGAGCCCTATACTGAATGGCAGTGCAAGTAGGAGGGCCAGGGCACCTGGATTCTGTTTACAGCCCTTTCCCTCCCCAGGATCCCGCCCCTTCTTCAGGAGAGGACCCTTATTGGCAATCTTCTTTATCAAGTGATTGGCTGACAGATGGCAGGAACCCAGCCCGAGCCAACCAGGCAAAGCTTCTCCTCAGCAGCAGTGGTTGTGTCCGGTGGGACAGGGACCCAGACCACCCCATCATAGTGAAATCTGGAGGGGACTGGGTGTAGCTCAGTGGCAGGGCACTTGCCCAGCCGGCACGAAGCCCTGGGCATCATGTTTGGGGTGAGCACGTGTGGCCTGGAACACGAGCTATGGGTACGTCTCCTCTTATGAAGGACTGTCAGTAAAGGAGGGACACAAAATGGCTCTACTGTAACCATGCTCTGTCCAGCTTCTCTTTCTGATGGGCAGCTTGCTGCTCCTTTGAAATAACTGGATAGAGCACATCATTTTTTCTGTGACCTGCAGTTACTAAATCAGAGTTTTGTCCACTGAGGATTCCAATACAGCACCCGATTGAAGTGATCTCGTTCTAGATCAGTGACGTGAGGATGAGCTGGGGCAGGGTCTGTTCTTTTCTTGTGGGGTGGACATCTGATCTGCTTTTGGGGTGTCTCACCTGCTTCCTTCTATGGGTCTGGGCTAAGGGGCAGTAGGACAGAGGAGGATGGTGAGTTCCTGTTCTTACTCTCTAACTCTCTACCTAGGGCCACCCTGGTCTGTTGTTTCCTGTGTGCATGGAGATGGCTGTTGACATGTGGAGACCTGGGTGTAAGGGGGTGTGATTTCCTTGGCAGGATTCAGTGAGCCTCAGGTTCCTCCACCTCTGATGAATTGAAGCGTTAAAAGCAAACATGACGTCTTGAACATCATCTGCACACACATCCCCGCCCAGTTCATGTTGAAATTTGAATCCCCATGGTGGCCGGGTCATGCACAGGGATAAGCGTGGAGGGATGGGCGGGAATTATGTTCTGAGTGTGGCCACCCCTTGGACGGTCAGGCTCTGGCTTTAACCTACAGGACATGGAGAGTCAGAAAGAGGACTGTGTCCAGGGAAAGACATCTGAGCATGTGAGGGACCCTCTGAAGAGCTGCTGCCTGGAGGGCGGTCTGCAGCCAGTGACCCTTGCTGGTTTCTGTCCTCCTTCTGCACTAGCTCCTCACAGACCAGCAAAGCCCGGGATCAGCCAGGCTGTGGAGGCACACAGAAGCCACAGGACACGACTGAAAAGAAACCCCATCTTCTTGAGCAGGTGCCTAGCCCGCTGGGGGGGCGACGGGGAGATTGTGATGCCTAATGGGACTAGACATTTTTATTTCCTGTTACAAGGTGGTTTGGAGAATCAGGATCAATGGGAGGCATTTTATCCTCTCGGAACGGCTAGAAACCATTTGGAATGTTTCCTAAATATTCTCCAGGGGTCAGAAGAGAACTCACTTCAAGGCATGGATATAAAGGGATGCCACAGTTAAAAAGAAACTTGCAGTCTGCTGCTGTCCTTGAGCCTTGCTTGTTTCACAAGTCGTTGTGAAACCAGACCCAGGTGTCTACTGTGTTGAGACATCCGTTCCCAAGTGCTAGTGCACCCCCAACCTGCCCTGCCAAGTGCAGTAGATCCTCATTTTGCAGATAAGTAGACCAGGTTCAGAGGCACTGAGGACCAAGCCCGCTCTCATCTGCAGATGGTGGATTGAAATCCGGATCGTGCTGACTGTACTTCTGCGGTTCCTCTTATCGACACAGCCTTGCTCACAGTGTGGCCTGAGTGGCCACGTTCCCAGCAGCAGGACAGAAATGAGGAGCATGCGATATTGTCAGTGTCTCCTCGTCCTCCAGCCACCGGGGAGGCCGCGTGTCCTCCCCTCTCCCAATATCCATGGTTGTTTAACTTCAGCACACTTGTGTTTTGGAACAGCATCAACAATGTTTTTATCCTCGACTCTGACACCACATGCAACTTGGAAGACTTTAGTGACCCCAAAGGGTCTCCTACTGCTGGCGAGCTGCTCTGAGGTGGACACCACCCGGATTATTTATTTTATTTATTTGGGTGCTGGGGATTGATTCAGGGGCAATAGTCCCATCCCAGACCCCTTTATTTTTATTTGGTGACAGTCTTCCTAAGTTGTCCAGCTGACCTCAGATGTGTGGTCTTCCTGCCTCAGCCTCCCGAGTGGCTGGAATTAGGGCCTGTACCACACTGCGCTTGGGTTGGTGTCCTCGAATTCCAGCTCTTATACTCTGTCTCAAGATGAGGGCTCAGTCCTCAAGGCCTCTTCAGCCCCAGTTGCAAGTCCAGGCCTCTAGAACTTTCAACCAACCAGCTACAAGTTGACCCTCCTTGGATTTGGCTAAATAGCTAGAGTGGCTGGCAGAACTTGAGGAAGCATTATACTTAGATGGACTGGCTTATTTTAGAGGATATTTTACAGGATTCAAATAACCAGCCAGATGAAGAGATGTCTAGCATGGAGTCTGGAAGGAACCTGGGCTCAGGAGGCCCATCCCCGAGGAGCTGGGGTCCGCCCACCGCGTGTACGTGAGTTCTTGTCTCTGAGCTGCACCTGCTCAGCCATCTGGAACAACACCCAAATGGGTTTTCCTTCGATGGGGTGTGGGGTGGGGTGGGATCCATAGAACAGTGTTAGAAATAGCTGCTGTGCAGCTCCCTCGTGGGGGGTGTCACTTCACCCCCAGACCCAAAAACTGCCCAGAGGCAACACTGCTCTTCGCCCACTTTATAGATGGGCACAGTGAACTCCAAGGTGGCCAGTGTACCTGTGTCCCGGGCTGCCATACAGAGTGCCACAGGCTGTGTGGTTTAGCCGTGGAAATGCACCGTGTCACCCTTGTGGAGGTCAGAAGTCCCAGTCAGGCTGGGGTAGTGTTGGCGCCTTCTGAGGACCACAGGGAGGATCTGCTGCAGGCCCCTCCCTGCTGAGAGCCATTGCCAAGTAGGAATGACGCATGGCAATTTCTTTGTCAGCCTACCCCATGTTGCTTAGAGGAAGGACTCTCCATGGTGGACCCAGGTCATTTGCAGTGACTTTGCATGAAAGGTGACCTTGCTCAAGGACCAGGGCGGATCCGGGTTTAGGGTGGATCAGGGTTTAGGGCGGATTGGGGGTTTAGGGCAGTTCCAGGTTTAAGGTGATTAATGCTGGGAATAGGGTGTATCCTGCTGCCTCAGGCGCCTTGAGTTCCCATTGAGTTCTCCCAGGATTCAGAGAGTATTTGGGATTCAGAGCCCGCTGGAGAGTGTGGATTTGCCCAGAACGTGCTTGTAGAATGCCGGTGTGAGTTTGGGAATAAAGAATTGCTATTTGAATCTACAAGGCTGTGAGTGGCTCCTGATTTTGTGCCCAGCCAGACTGCAGCACCTCCCAGCCTCCGCAGCCCCAGCCTTCCAGCCTCCCCGGGCCTTGTGGATGCCATCTTCTCCCTCTGCCTGCGGCATCTGGGTCCAAACTCCTCTCACCCCAGTCACGTGGCCTCAGGGCCCAGCCTAACGACCTCATCTTGATTATCCACAAAGACCCTATTTCCCAATATGCTCTCATCCATAGGCACTAGGGTCAGAACAGAAACATCTTTTGGAGGGACGCCTTTCAACCCAAGATAGGGAGGAGATAACTGCATCAAGACAGCACAGCCCAAGGGAAATGCCCCGCCTTGGGATCAGACTGCTGAGGCTCCTGTGCCATATTGGCCCAGTGACTTTTTCAGCCTGATTTCAGCTGCCTATTTCTGCCTCAGTTTTCCTGTCTTTTAAATGAGAATAAGGAGGGCTATTGCCAGAATCAAGCAATCAAGATCAGGAGTGTGAAGTGCCTACCAAAAAGTTGGTGCCACTGTTTGTCTCCCAGCTCTACTCTTTCCCTTGGGACTTTCTGGGCTGTGAAGTGCCTCAGTCCCCCTTCCTCCTAGGAGAAGGCAGGCAAGCGAAGGCTCAGCTAGCCAGGCCAGAGAAATAGCCCGCCTCCCACGCCCTGACCCCTGCTGCTGCATCTCTGCAATGCTGGGTTCCTCCCAAAGCTGCTTACTTGTCCACGGGGCTGAAATTGCAAAGCCGTTTTCCACTTTGACTCCACGTTGACTCAGGAGATGAGACGGAGCCTGGGAAGAGGAGCTGCAGAAGGCAGCTTAATCATAACCACCAAATTACGAGAGGTAATTTTATGCAGGCAGGAGGCCAACACTTTTCATTTTTATTGGGGACAGGATAAAGGGAAAAGGGCTCATATTTCTGTAGGAGAAATTTAAATAAGACAGGCCCTGCTTAAAAGGCTTATAGCAGGGTTGGCCTTGGGTAACCCTGAGAATGAAATTGATTCACTTTATTTCACTTCTCCCTTCTGTTCTGGCCAGGAACCACTGTTTTCAGGTTTCCCCGCTAGCATTGCCAGCTCTGAGCAGAGCGAAATAGCTAAATCCTTACCCAAATATTTACTAAGCATGTGCTGTATTAAGGGTAGGCTAGCTGCTATAACAAACAGTTCCCAAAGTTCCATGGTCTAACCCCAGTAAAGTTTATTTCATTTTCAATAAACGCCCAATACAAGTGTTCTCAATGAAGGTGTTTTCCAAGGCACATCTCCAAGTGGCAAAAGAAGAGACCTGATTGGGACTCCAGGTTCTGAGATTCCGTGCTCTCTCCCTTTGGCCAGAAGATCAGAAGTCACAGGCATCTTGTTCTGGATGGCTTAGTGTACAAGGTCCGGAAGAGGTGGCATCCCTTTGAACCACATTTCCTCACTACCTGTAAAGGAGGCTGGGAAATCTGCTCTATGTGGGGAGAAAAGGACACTGACCAGTCTCTATGGCAAAGGTGTTACAGGAAATGGCTTCACTATACTGTAGCTCCTTCTCAATGTGTCATTCATTCAACAAGTGCCCATTTGCATCTAGACTGGTCCAAGTCATGTGTTGGGCACTGAGACTAACTCAGTATGGCCCTTATTGAGCCAGGCGTGGTGGCCAGCATTCACACTACATGGTGGACATCATTAAGACTTCCAAAACCTCATGAAGCATTAGTTGAAAGGGTAAAGTTTCTAAGCTGGAAAGCTTGAATGTAAAAGATTAGGTATTATTAAGTTCCTCTGTTACACCCAGATTCCTGAGATAGTTAAGACAACACCCTACTGGCCATTAGCCTAGGGCCCTGTGCAGTTCCTCACAGGGCCCGAACCAATCAGTTTGAATGTGTAACCCGCTTACCAATCACCCTCGCCCGACCTGTTCCCGCCAATCACGTCTCAGAGTTGTTGTTCAATTTCCCCGAGCCTCATGATGATTTGTTCTGATGTATGCAAAGCCCACCGCCCTCTCCAAAAAGTGTACTTAAGCTCCACCTGACCTCCGTTCTGGGCTCTGGGCTGCTCTCCCTTCTTGAGTGAGCACAGAGTCCCAGCGAGCTGGAATGGATCCCCGATAAATCCCCTTTTGCCAATTGCATGGAGTAAGTCTCTTGTGTGGTCTCTCCCTCCGACGTTCCGCCAGACCCCCCTTACATAGTAAGCTCCCAGGATGGTGGCCACCAAATGGTGGCATTGTTCTTTGAGTTGACAATGTGCTGCATAATACTTCATGTTTTTTCCATATTTCAGAACTTCAAAGCTGGGAAAATTTCTTAGTGTTCAGCAGCCTTTTCAATTGGATTCATTGGTTTATTTTTAGAGCTAGTTCAGTGAGTGGTTGGAAGTTTTCACCGAGGGTTGAGAAAGCCAACCGCTGGCTGGTTTTGTGGTCTTGGGCCAGCTGTGGAGCTCCTGGTGTTCTGGTCCATGCAATGGGAATAACTAGTACCTACGTCATGGCAGGGACTCGGTGTGACAGTGGGCGTGGCACAGCACCCAGAACCCAGCGTGCCCTGGGAATGCTTAACTGCCATCACCACTGTCTCTAACAGCTGTTCAGCCAGCTCTTGTTATGAAAGATGGTAAAAGTCACAGTGAGAGTGCTGGAAACAAGGACACTCATGTGATCACTTCTATCTCTGGCAATCCTAAGAGGAGATGTCAATCTACCAGCCCAGAAACAGGGAGAAGGTGTTTCCAATCAATAGCAATCGCACAGTCAACACCTCAAATCCATGCTTAATGCTGGTCTCCTGGAGTGTGCCTGCTCATGGTGACCTCTGGGGACACCTGTGGGAAGATGCCCACAAGCTGCTCCACCTGCTCCTGCAGCTGCTCCTGGGCACAAGACGTTAGGTTCAAATAATTCCATCCACAATTAACCAGAAGAGCGCTCTGGGCGCTCAGAGCTTCAAATCCCATGTTTCTAGGACCTCCCTTTCTCTCAGAATCATCGCTGTCAGGTGTCAGTTTACACCCATAAGCTTGTGCCGTGTTGGTGGGGCTGAAGGCCTCGGTAGCCCTGTGACTGATCTCAGTGACTGCTGTGCCCGAGGCAGGCTCAGAGGACACAGGGACCGGGCTTGGTCCTCCATTTACTTTCTCGACAAACTTTAACCCAGAGCCTCGTCTGGACGGGAACCCATAGAAAGTACCCAGCACTCAGGAGTTTGCAGAAAGATCTGGAAGCTCCTCATGCACATGGGGAACTCACAGCCCCTCTCCACGGCCCAAGCCCTAGAAGTCCAGTCCCCTGTCTCTGAGATCTGAATTCCCGACGTCCTCCTCCAGTACCTCTTTGTTTGTAAGCCCCCTGGGACTCTGTTCTGATGGCACAATTGATTGTCCCCAGCTTGTCCTTCCTTGACATTTGAGGCTCAGCTCAACAGCCCCCTGACTGAGTGCCCACTCCCTCCCTGCTCTGCTGCTCAGGGGTGCGTCTCTTCTGGCCACTCCTCTCCCTGAAACCATCTTATTTTACTTATTTATCGACTTCTTCATCGTCTCCCCTGCTGGAACGTGAGCACCCAGGCAAGCAGGGTGTCTGTGCACTGCTGAGACCAATGCTTCCAACAGGGCCGTGGACATGGTGGACCCCAGAGTGCGTCATGCTCCCTCGTTGTATAAAGGGTGCACGTGAGACCTGCTCAGGCGAGCCAGGCGCAGATGAGGGTTTGGTGGGTGCTGGTGATTCCAGGAGGGAGAACTGGGCGGCGGGGTTTGGGGCACTGTGCTGTCGTTAGTAATAAAAGAGATAGACTTCGTGACCCCTGGGGCCTGCTGGGTAAGCAAATGTAAGAGCCATTTTTCGTGATACAAACCACTTGTACTTCCTGCTGAGAATGGTTTGATTCAGAATTTCTGCATGTGTACCAAAAGTCCTAATAATGTAAGGAAATCAGAACAGATGTTTGCAAACCTGAAGTATAAGGAAGTTTGTCTGGGAAAAAAAAATGGCAACAACTGCAAGGTCCAGGCCCCTTCAGTTGCCGGTTTGGCGAAGCAGCTGGTGGTGCGTCCGAGGGGTAGGATGCAGAGCCTTCCCTAAATCCAGAGCCCAAGAACAGTAAATACCAACACTGGAAGCAGCTCAGCCCAACATTGCTAAGTTTAAAAAAAAAAAAAAAAAAAAGCAGACTGCGAAGCCAAGTGCCAAGAGGCCACTTTTACGGGAGGGAAAAAGGTGAACAGCAGTTGCCAGAGAAAGCCCCGGACGGTGCATATCAGGGTTGCAACGTTGGGGGCCTCTGTGGCCGCAATACGGGTGGGGGAGCCCGGTGCTGCTGCCTGCCTGCGAGTGGCAAGGCTGGACTCCATGCCTGGATTGCATTTGGAGTTAGAAAGATGACACAATGTGCACAATCTGAAATGACTCGAGGGTTGGTCCCTCTAAGAAAGCAATTGGTCAGCCTGCCCTGGACGTTTGGTGCTGGAAGATCAGAGGACAGCCTGGCTGGACCTGCTAGTCTCCAGTGCCCTTGGTTGAGTGAGCACAGCTGAAGGAAGACACTGGACTGGTCCTCCCATTGTCTAACTCCTGCGCCCCGTGCTGACTCAACCCGTCTGTGCGAGGCTGTGTGGTGGGCTGGGGACACTGCTGTGGGGAGTGACAGCTGGACCCATGGTGCCGCTGGAGCCTTGGGGATGAGACACCATGTTGCAATGCCAGAGCACTGGGGAGGGGCAGGGGAGGATCTGTATGGGAGGACAGGGTGGCCTCCTGGGGGGCCACTGTGGACGGGGTAAGAAAGAGGGGTGCTGGGAGGAGCCCCAGGAAGGGAGAGCCAGGGGTAAGACACTGGAGGGGCTGGAAATAGTGCTGCGTGGTCAGAGCCTAGATGTGAGCTGGGGGCACATGACCAGGCTGGGGACCCCACCCTGTGGTGGGCAACGAGGGCTCAGTTGTGACGGGAGCATCAGGAAACTGTAAGACAGACCCTGGGGAGACTGACAGCTCAGACTTACACTTGGACCGCTGGGAGAGACAGGGGGGGACCCTGAGAGAGGCTGAGGACAGGGAGTGAGCAGTGGCTGGGGGACCCTGAGAGAAGCTAAGGACAAGAACTGAGCAATGGCTGGACCCCCAGTAGGCCCAGGGGTCCCGAAGTCTGTCTCTTTTATTACTAATGACAGCACATGCCATCCTTTACCTTCACCCACAGCACAGGGCGCAGGGGCAGTGCAACTGACTCTGAAGAGCCCGTGTCAATGTGCAGGAGTTGCTGTCTAAAGCCTTCTTCCCTCCTCCTCCTCCTCCTCCTCCTCCCTCCCTCCTCCCTCCTCCTCCTCCTCCTTCCCCTCCTCCTCCTCCTCTTCCCTCCTCCCCCCCTCCTCCTCCTCCCTCCTCCTCCTTCCTCCCTCCCTTCTCCTCCCTCCCTTCTCCTCCCTCCCTCCTCCTTCCTCTCTCCTCCTCCCTCCCTCCTCCTTCTCCTCCCTCTCTCCTCCTCCCTCCCTCCTCCTTCTCCTCCCTCTCTCCTCCTCCCTCCCTCCTCCTTCTCCTCCTCTCTCCTCCCTCCCTCCCTCCTCCTTCTCCTCCCTCTCTCCTCCTCCCCTCTTCTTCCCTCTCTCCTCCTCCCTCCCTCCTCCTCCTTCCTCTCTCCTCCTCCCTCCCTCCTCCTCCTCCTGTCCTCCTCCTCCTCCCGCCCTCCTCCTCCTCCCTCCCTCCTCCTCCTCTTCCCTCTCTCCTCCTCCCTCCCTCCTCCTCCTTCCTCTCTCCTCCTCCCTCCCCTCCTCCTCCTGTCCTCCTCCTCCTCCCCTCTCTTCCCCTCCTCCTCCCTCCTCCTCCTCCCTCTCTCCTCCTCCTCCCTCCTCCTCCCTCCCTCCTCCTCCTCCCTCCCTCCCTCCCTCCTCCTCCTCCCTCCTCCTCCCCTCCCTCCTCCTCCCTCCCTCCTCCTCCCTCCCTTCTCCTCTTCCCTCTCTCCTCCTCCCGCCCTCCTCCTCCTCCCGCCCTCCTCCTCCCTCCCTTCTCCTCCCTCCTCCTCCCTCCCTCCTCCTCCTCCCTCCCTCCTCCTCCTCCTCCCTCCCTCCTCCTCCTGTCCTCCTCCTCCTCCCGCCCTCCTCCTCCTCCCTCCCTCCCTCCTCCTCCCTCCTCCTCCTTCCCCTCCCTCCTCCTCCTCCTCCCTCTCTCCTCCTCCCCCCTCCTCCTCCCTCCTCCTCCTCCTCCCTCCCTCCTCCTCCCTCCTCCTCCCTCCCTCCTCCTCCTCCCTCCTCCTCCCTTCCTCCTCCTCCCTCCTCCTCCCTCTCCTCCCTCC